>NC_072732.1:18271538-18571538 GCF_026930045.1 Uloborus diversus | reverse complement strand
TTAAGTTGTTTTTAGCCATTTTTCCTTTGAAAAATTGCATATGATTTGTGGAAAAATTGTACTTAATTTGCCTTTTTTTTTCTCACAAAATTCCTAAAAACGGACGAAAATTCCTGGATATACCCCTGTCCTTATCCTCGAAAAATTGTCAAAATTTAAGTTATACTTCACTTTGATTAAATATTTCTGCAGACAAAAATACATTAAAATGAGTAAAATTTAATCTTTGACTAAGACTTTTGAAATTTGGCTAACACTTTGAAAAATTGGCTAATTTACCGGCGAACATTTCGAAATCCTTAGCGGGATCCCTGCTTTTATGACAGCCTATTTTGTCAACTCTGTCAGAAAAGTGAGATAATGGACAGATACCATCTCAAGAAGAGTTCAACTCTGTCTGGTTCCTCCAAAATTCAGAGGTATTCTGCAGTGCTGAGCAAAAAAGTCGTATCTGCATTTTTTGTCAAAATTGAATTACGATCACTTGGTGGATCTTTGTCACATATATCGCCTATATACAACGTTGTATGGTCATTTGTCAATGGGATTTTTTTTTTTTTTTTTTTTTTGAGCAATCAGGATTGCTTATTGTTCTCACTTGACTGTTTTTGGCGTGCTATCATTTTATTTTCCCACCGCCAACCTCCGCACCATCACAGTCGACCGGCTCCTCACGATTCTGCTCCTCCAGCGAAAGCCGTCTCCAGGTTGCATCCATGTCCTACACACACGCGCATACATACACAACTACACACACACGCGCACACACATACACACACAAACACATACACACACATACACCTACACACACATACACCTACACACACATACACAAACACATACACACACATACACACACGCATACATACAGACACCTACACATACACATACCCCCCCACACACACACATTCATACACACAACTACCCACACACTTATGCCAGCACACAGACACAAACACACATGCCTACACACACATACACATACCCCCTACACACAAACACACATACCCCTACACACAAACACACATACCCCCTACACACAAACACACATACCCCCCACACAAAACACGCACGCCTACATACACACACTCGTGATTGCGAAAAACATAATTTGAATTCAAGATGTCAAAATTCAAATTAATTTTTCTTTTTTAAATCTGAAAAAGTGGCATCTGAATCAAATACATGAAGGTGGAAAACTTTAAACGGCAATTTATCTTTTTAAACTCAACTGTAGATACGACTTTGGCGCTTAGCACGGTAATATTGGTGTACCAGACGCCTGCTGCCTGAGATGTTGACTTTTTCCTTCTGCAATGAGATGTTTGTCTTTTTTTCTTGCCATTTGAAAAAATATATATACAGTAAACTCGCGGTTATCGGCGGTCGGTTTATCCGCGGTTCGGATTATCCGCGGGTCTTTTCACTACTTTTTTTTAACAGTCACTAAATGCTCTTAAAACTTTTGATAGGGTTATTGTTCGCTTTTAGCTTTTACATATGTATATTTTTTACATTCCATGTTAGTAGATGGAATGTAGCAATGTTTTTAGCTATAATTTAAATGTAAGTGTGAGTGTTATTCATATTTTTTAGCGATTGTATGTAGTAGTAACGTCTTTTACCTATTATTTGGATTATCCGCGGTTACCGTGCCACCCTATTCCTCGGATAATCGGGAGTTTACTGTATATGTTTTCTCATAGTGCCATGACAAAAAATTTAAAATTAATTTTGAAAATTTTTTGATTTTTTTTTTCTTTTTTGAACTGATTGTACTACATTAGTCTTTAAATTTTAAATATTACGATTTTATTACTATTCTAGGTCAGAAGTCAATCTGATCCTTACTGCCCGTTAATAAAGATTGATTTTGAAGATTTTATAGTTTTGTGTAGTGTAGAAGATTTTGTCACTTTTATATGAACTGGACCCAAACCAACACTTATCGTTTTATTGCTTGTAAAGAAAGTCCTTGAATGCTCCTTGTTAAAAGATCAATTTTGTGTACGTACCATGCGACGTATAGTTGAAGTTGAAATACTCGTTCTAACAGTATTTATTCCTACAAAACAAACCTTTGATATGCTCACAAAACTCCTTTTTTTTGCCATTGTTTTGAAAAAATCAAAAGTTGTTTCGCTAAAACCACTATTAATTTCTGACTAACCAAGAAACCATACAATAGTATAATGTTGGAAAAAATAAGTAAATAACTAAGTAGTAATCGAAAGTGTGTTGTAAAACATGTTTATGGGCGTCGAAATTATTTGCCCTCGTTCCTTCGTTATCGAAATATGAGGTCTTAAAATCTGCCGATAATTATGAAAAGTCACCAAATTTAGCGAGTTTCAGTGAGTAATGGAAGATTTTTTTCAACACGATTTGTAGATGGGAACAGATGATGAAAATGCGTAAGCAATTTCAGCGCCAAGTCTTTAAAATTGGCGGGGTTTTTTTTTTTTCTTTTTTTGAGCAATTACGATTGCTTATTGTTTTCACTTGACTGTTTTGATGTCCTATCATTTTATTTTCCCACCGCCACCCTCTGCACCATCACCGTCAACCGGGTCCTCACGATGCTGCTCCTATAGCGAAAACCGTCTCCAGGTTGCATCCATGTCCTACACACACGCGCATACATACACAACTACAAACACACACGCACACATACACACACATACAGACACACACGCATACACACAACTACCCACACATTCATGCCTGCACACAGACACAGACACATATGCCTACACGCACATACACATACCCCCCCCCCCCCACACACACACACATTCATATACACAACTACCCACACACTCATGCCTGCACACAGACACAAACACACATGCCTACATACACATACCCTCTACACACATACCCCCCACACACAAACACACACGCCTACATACACACACTCGTGATTGCGAAAAACATAATTTGAATTCAAGATGTCAAAACTCAAATTATTTTTTTTTTTTATTTATTTATTTTTTTTTTAACTTCTGCAGACTTTAAGACCTTATATTTCGATAACGGCTGGACGAGGGCAAATAACTTTTACGTCAAAAATTGTGTCTACAGATGGTGTTTCGTTTACTACCTATTTCAACACTTTTCCTTCTTGCACTATTCGTGTAAGCTTTGAAACTGTCATGAAATTTTGCAGAAGTTCGTTTTAATGTTTGTTCTATGTATCTAAAAATGAACTATGCCTGTCAACAGTAGTGCCACTTATGTGTCGCATTATAGGCTAAATAACTGACCGTTGAGGGAAAAAAGAACCGCTTAAAAGGGGTGAGGGATACACACCCCATTCTTGCTAAAGAGGGAAGAATTATTTTTATACATTTTCACTAAACTAAACCCGTATATCCATGAATATATATATATATATATATATATATATATATATTATATGTTCTTGGTTGTTGATTTGCATTTCTTTAGTTGATATGTTGAGATTGCATTTCTTTCACAAATACCAATTTATAACGCGCTGAGATTGCCATAAAATTTCATCAACTCACGGAAAACTTAACAACATTCTGAAAATGATTGTGCTGTAATTTGTTATATGTTATAAGCATTAAATATTTGATAATTATATTAGTGTTTAAAGGAATTAATTTTTGCTGCGTATTTGAGAGAGATAGCAATTTTAGTCCTTCATAATTTCTCACAAGTAAACTTAACAATTTATTTTAAAAACTCCAGTTGAAATTTCAGAAAGATGTTGACTATCCAGTGTATTTCACTTCAATGACTCTTGTAAAGGCGATGAATTGTTGAGGAGTGTCCAAAATCAGTCGCATTTCCCTCGTTTACTTTAGTAGTGGTGTAGTTTATAATAACAAGTAACTATTGGTAACTACTAAGTGGAACGTTGAATATTTATGTCCACTGGTGTTAAAATTCATTAAAGAAGTTTATGCTTCCATTTAAATGACGTACTTGTTAAACTATTTCAGAATGTTTTGTGTTGGAATTTTAACGAATTTAATTCACAAATGAATCCTATTGATTCGTCTTTTTTCTTTCCAGTGAGACAGATGGCACGACAGGGTGCCATCGGCGTAGAGGAGCTCATAAGGAGAAAGGTGTGCAGCCTTCGGCAGTGGAAGATGACCCGCTTTGGCAACCAACAAGCCAACGGCAGACGATTCGAGTTCACCCTCATGACGTACAACATACTCAGCCAGACAGCCATCGAGAATCATCGATATCTATACAGAAAATGCGATTCCCGTTTTCTAGACGAAGATTACCGCATTTCCCAGATCCTGCCAGAGATCCTGAACTCTCAAAGTGACGTCATATGTTTGCAGGAAGTGGAGGAGCGACTATTCGAGGAGAAGATCCGGGGAAAGTTCCACTCCAACGGGTTCGAAGGCCTTTTTAAGAAGAGGACCTGCAAGGACGATGGTTGTGCCATCCTATGGCGGACGCAGAAGTTCTCTCTTATAGACCACGAAAATGTAGAATTCGCTAAGAAAGATCACGAAATATTAAACAGGGACAATATCGGACTAATCGCTGTGCTCAAACCGAAGCATCCAGACACCACCAGAATCAAGTTGCACGTGGCAACAACCCACCTCTTGTTCAATCCAAGGAGGGGAGACATCAAACTAAGTCAGTTGCGCTTGTTGCTCGCTCAGTTGGAGAAAATGGCCCTGAAGAAAGTGGGCAGTGATGGACAACGGACGTACCATCCTGTTATTCTATGTGGAGATTTCAATATTGCACCCCATTCTCCTTTATATGAGTTCATCGACACTGGGAGGTTGGACGTTCACAATCGGATGTCTGGGGATTTGTCTGGCCAAAGCGAGGGAAAAAACAAGGGAAGGAGAGTAACTACGTGGCAACTGTCCTTGAAAAGTGTTGGAATCGATGACGCTGGCAGGCTTGAATCTGTGAATGAAAGTTCAGACAGTTTATCTGCTTCTAAAAAACTATGCACCTCAAACAAACAAAACATTTCCTCCAAACCTTCTCCGTCTAGTCCATGCAGCTCAGAAGTAACGGACGGTGCTCAATCTGGAAATAACAGCAACTGTGTAAATTTAGATCCAAATTGGCTGGCTTCTGTCAAAAATCCTGCTTGGATCGCAGCTTTCCAGTCATTGAACGGTGTCCAAGCAGCCAAAGATAGCGAATCCGTGGACTTCGTCAGCCCTTCACCTTGCTTTTATCATGACTTTCACTTTGTCCCTGCTTACAAGTACCACACTGACAAAGAGGAACTTCCAGTCACCTGCATGACGGGAAGAGATGTGAATAACGTGGACCACATCTTCTACAACGTGACGGAAAAGTTCAGTCCACGAGCCTACAAAGAGGGTCGGTTGAAACTGCTTGGAGTTTACTCGTTGATGCACGAGAAAGACCTCTTAGATATAGGAGGATTGCCCAATGCATCCTTGGGCTCTGATCACATATTCCTGATGGCTAAATTCGCCATTTCGGGGTATTATCAGTCGGAAAAAACTCACTAGACATTTCTTTGTTTTACTTCTACTTTGATGACGATCTACAATTTTTTACCACAAATATTTCATGTATATAGCAAATTATCATCCACTTGTATCTTGTTGTGTTTGAAAATTAAGATTTATATTTGAATTTCATCATGTTGGAGTTTAGTGTCGTCCAGACGATATTGTTTGAAAGGAATCTGCAAAGCGTTTGTACATTATTAGCGTGATATTTCAGTGCAGGGCTCGTGTTTTTTTACCCTGGTCATTAAAATTTGTTGCTTTTAATATTATCCGTTTTTATTTTTGTTTTTTTTTCTTTGCGTACAGCATTTTGAAAAGGTTTTTTTCATCACATTAAATCATCAAATATCTTTTAAACTTTAAAATAGTTATGCTACTTTATTTCAAGCAAATTCTAAAAAGTTTCGCTTTTGTTCTACTTGTTGATTAGCTTAGTCAACGTGATCAAAAAACAGCTGAATAAAAAAATGCATTTATTTAACAGTATGTATTAAGAACTTTCCCTTCATTTGAGTTCGTACAAAAAAAAGTGCAATTTTCAATTTAAAAAATATTTTAGAAATCATTGTTATTAATCGGTTGACATAGTGACAGTTGAAGTTATTTTTACTTTCCTTTGAAATCAAATTATTTGCATTTATAAAAAAAAAATTGCAAGAACAATCATTAAAGTGTAGAAAATTTAATTGTGCATTTGAGTCAATTTTAATTATACATTTTATTTTCTACTTTTTTTTCCCTGTGTGTGTGTGTGTGTGTGTGTGTGTATTATCTCTAAAAATTGTCGCTTTTTTTTTCAAATTTAAATTAGTAATTAAGAGAGTAACAAAGAATATTGAGAGCACTTTGCGCATCGGCTGATAATGGGGTCGTTTCCAAAATTTTAAAAGTATTTTTTTTCTGAAAGAGCATGCTTAAAAACATAGGGTCTGACCATTTTTAAAGATTTTTGATTTTTTTTTTTGTTTAAGTTTAATATTTTTTAAAAATTACTTTAATCGGCGCACTTTCAATGTTTATGCTTCTGTCCGATGACATCACAAATGATGAAATGCCATTCTGTGTTGCCATCCACAGAGCAAAATATTTAATTCGCATCTTTACTCACGTGTATAGGCAACGATATGGTTGATAGCAAGCGTAGAGCGCAATTTTATTTCGCTTCTTGATTATCATAACGTGGAATCGCGGTAGAAAGATGCGGCATCATTTGTGACGTCATCAAGACCACGCCTTGTTTCAAAAATCGGACACTTTAAAAAATTAATCAAAAAATAACTGTTGGGAAAATGAAAGTATTTTTTGGGTCCATGTTTTTTTTTTTTTTTTTTTTTTTTTTTTTTTTTTTTGAGCAATCACATTGCTTTTTGTTCTCACTTGATGGTTTTAATGTTCCTATGGTTTTATTTTCCCTCCGCCTCCCTCTGCAGCACCACCGTCGACCGGCCCCTCCCAATGCTTCTCCTCCAGAGAAAACAGTCTCCAGGTTGCGTCCATATCCCATACACATACATACACACACCTACTCATACACACACGCATACATGCACACTCATACGCAAACACTCATTCATGCACACGGACACAAACACACACGCCTACACACCCACCTACACATACACACACTCATGCATGCACACCTACACACACACTCATGCATGCACACAGACACAAACACACGCGTACACACACATACCCACACACTTATGCCTGCACACAGACACATACGTCTACATACATACACACACGTCTACATACACACACTCGTGATTGCAAAAAACATAATTTGAACTTAAGAAGACAAAATTCAAATTATTTTTTTTTTTGTTAGTGTTGTTAATTTTATCAATTTCAGTGACAAAAAGTACTACTTTTGACTGGAGGAAACAACCCCATTCTTGCAGATTAATTACAACACAATTGCACAACTATTCATAGTACATTTTATTAAGCTCCTTTAGAAATCTTTATTTAAAAAAAGTATGTGTTTCTTCTATAAAAGTTGGATATCCTATTAAATATTTTTAACGTACATCAACAGATTATGGTGGGCTAATTTCTTGTACTATTTTCATCTGTGGCTGACAACTTGATGGGAAAATCACTAAAAACGTTTTTCTTTTTCATTAGCGATATCCCCCCCCCCCCCCCAAGTTTTGGTTCTCCAGTATATATGAATCGATTATTGCAAAAAGGGCATAAGTCACTTTTTTTTTCTTTCAAAATTGACTTAACTGCGGTTTTTCCATATTTGTACGTAGAGACATCGACTAGTGTAGCTGGGAAGTCAATTCTTGTATAACAAAGAACCAGGGGCGTAGCAAGGGGGGGTTTTGGGGACAACCCCCCCCCCCCCCGAAATGTTAGTCTCCAAAAAAAAAGAGAAGAGAAAGAAGAAAAAGAAAAAAACGATTTTTTCCTGAGTAACAAAGGTCAAAAATTCACTTTGCTCCCCCCCCCCAATGCCATTGAAAATCTGCTCCATGTGTGACCCTCAAGCATAAAGACGCCTCCCTCTGCTGCGACAGTTTTTTGATAATTGAGTGAAATTTAACACTTCGCTTTAGAAATGAGATCGATTTGTTAAATCCACTCCCTGTCCACTCCTCCAGTTTATTAAATCCATCCAGCCCTTCTTCGTCATAGATTCCACAAATTGTTAAATATGTTTAATTTTATGAGCCGCGCAGTGGGAATATTGCATACAGTCGAGTCTGTATATTTCGAATTTCACATTAAAGAAAAAAATCGAGATAAAGAGGTTTTGAAATACGAGGGCTTTAAGAAACTTTTTATAGAAATTTGAAATATGATGGTGAAAATTTGAAATCGATACTAAAGACAATATGGGCTCTTTATTAAAATTCCTCTTTATTAGTTTTGTTAGGTATTTATTTTATTATTACATTATTAAATGCTTTATTGCGAGTTCAAAGAATCATTTTGACAGTAAAAGAAACTTTCAGCATATCTTTTTCAAGAAAAAGTCTTCTATTGATTTTTGATCCCTGATTTTTTTTTTTTTTTTTTTTTTTTTGGATTCATTTTTTATCCTTTTGAGGTTAGCAATTGCAGAAAATCTAACTTGGCCAGTATTCTACAATTTTCCTTTTTTCAACACTTGAAAAAAAACTTATACTTTCTTTTCACTCCTATCATTTCGGTTTTCTAAGGAATCACAATTTTAAGAAAGAGAGCAACCAAAGAACTGTACTAATCCAGATAACAGAGCGAAATGGCTTTTAACTTGAATGACTTAACTATGAACTTGAAATGTTCATCTTAGCATGTCAAACTTGTGAATTTCACCCCTTTACTCTTAGTACCCAAGAAAGTGCGCGAAACGACTGTCCTTTGGTTAATCTTCCTGGAAAGCCTATTCGTGGAACACATTTCTCCCTTTTTTCCACTGTCTCCTCAGCTCTTGAAGACAATTCCTCTGTTTCTGAGTTGAAGAAAATGTTTTTGTTTGCTGCTTTAAAGATCATTGGCCTTCGAATTCGAAAATGATAGCATAACCGTAATTCGAGACGATAGAGGTTTTTGTTGGTCTGGTCTCGTGCGTGTCATAGGTCATAGTCAAAACGACCTTTGCTAACCCGAGTATCCATTGCAATCGCATTGATTTTTCAGCCAGTATTTACTGCGTATTCTTTTGGAAAACGTACAGTCTATTTAAAATAGTACATTCTAAGTGAAAGTTGTTGCATAATGATGCGAGCAAGACCGATAACAAGCTTTTTTCAACCCAAAGAAAAAAAATTAAAATGACGAAAAGGATTGCTCTAAAAAGAGAAAGTTAACCTCGTCGTCTGAAGAAAATGAAGTACAGTCTGCAAAAAGCAGTATTAGTCCCATCGGACCCTTCTGAAGGTAATTTTATTTCAATTCAAAACAAAAACTGCATAGCATTACATGAATAAAATATTTAAAAATGAGATGAATTTTGATTATTTCTATTAGCTTGGTTCGGATTAAAAAGTAGAAAATAAGAAAGACTTCTGTTTATAATACCCGAAAATTGCTGTTGCTCTCTCAAATACATATTTATGTAAATTCTAAACCAGCTAATAAAATTAAAGACTTGAGAGGAGAACAGATGATATGCATTTGAGCGAATAACTTTTTACCGCCTATATTTCCTCCCTAACTTTTTTTATTCAAATTTTATTAACTGCTTTAGAATTAGCATAAATGTAAATACATAAAAAGCAACATATAAATATAACGATATGAAAAGCAATTTCATTTTTTGTGGGTTATAATTCAAGAAGTCTTTTTTTACTTTATTTCAAACTTTTAGTGCAAACCAAGTTAGTAAAAATAGTCTTTATAGTCTGACCACCAATGAGATTGAAAGTCAAACATCCAGTTTACAGGCGGAAATGGAAGTATCTATTAGCTTTCAGGGATGCCAGCTTTTGTAGATGTGTGTTAGCCTCTATATTAAGCAGTCACACTAAAATGAACGGAACACGCTCATCAGATATTTAATTTCCCCCTGATTTGGATAGACTTGTCTTGACAAGACGTTGCTAGAAAATTTCACTTTAAATTGAATGGAGGAAAAAGAAAAAATAGTTGAATTTTCCACAACATTAAAAAAATAAAAAATTCTTTGCTTTTGTTTTGTTTGACACAAGTATCAGAATTGGGGCACCCCATTCCAGAGTATGTAAGATTCACCTCCCTCTTATTTTTTTTTGATACTAAAAAAATTTACGTACACACACACACACACACACACACACATATATATATATATATATAAAAGACGAAACCCCCCCCCCCCGAAAGTCGGGTCTAGCTACGCCTCTGCAAAGAACTTTATTTAGGGGTCCATTTTTCGTTTAGTGCAGAAAGGGCATAAGTCCCGGAGCCCTTTCTGCACTAATCGCAATGAAAAAAATAGTAAGACGCGATGGCAAGATTATGGAAGAACTAGATTTTTTGGCGTAATGAAGAAAAAACAAATAACTCCTTTGGTCTAGGATAATTTCGGTAATGGTAGGTTCGTCAGTTCGGGGGGTTAGAGTGGGATTTGAAATCACGAAATCGGAATGAAGTTCGCTAATTTCTCAGGGGTTTTATTAACATCACTCTAGGAACTGGTCAAAATAAGAACACTGCTGGAGACTTTTTTAGAAATAACACTGAAGAAATTTAACAATATTGCGGATGACTTTCCTCTGATTCCCCTATAAAAGTATTTACAACTTTATTGTTATTGGATGATAATTGGGGACAGGCAAGGGCGCCCATGTGCAAAATTTTAAGGGGGGGGGGCCAAAAAATTTCCCCATGGTTTAGCAGAATATTTTCCTCAGGAAAACAGATTTCAGTAAAGATCAGCGATATTAAAATTTGACATTTTTAATAACTTATTCATTAACGGCTGGAAAAGAAATTTTTATACATTTTTGCAAAGAAAAATGCATTAAAAGCAAGGAAGTTCTCCTTTCTAAGGGGGGGGGGGCTTGAGCCCCCCTATATGGGCGCCCTTGGGGACAGGTAAAGGAATGTGGGAATGCATCATATCCGATTTTGAGCTACACATATTCTATTAATAAGCAGTTTTGTAGCCGACTACTGGAGCACTTACCCTATTTGTTGCTTAATTTATTATTATTCTGTAAAAAAAAGGAAAAACCCCTCATCCGTTCGCCAAATTTTTTTCTCAAGTGTTTAATGGCACCCGAGACCAATTTTTTTTTTTTTCCCCTGCAAAAAAAAAACTAGTATGTTGTGGCCATTACGAAACTTTCTTCTATATTTTTCCTTTTTCTGATCCCTCCCCATGCTTGACGAGGAAGCAATATTCCTAACATAAACAAAATTACACATGCAAAAACTTGACGACCATCCCAATTCGGAACTCCAGCGCTCGAATACGCTACCTTGCGGTGATTTATAAAACTGCGTCTGCACCTAAAACATTGCCACGTTGCGCATCACGTGTGTCTGTTGACGTGAACACAGGCAGTTTGTTCTGAGTATTTATTAACGCAATCGATGTGTCTTAGTTTGCTTTCAGCTACAGAAATTAATTCGTCCCTTAGTAGTATTCTCGAGCTTCTCAAAATAATGTTAGTTTTTCTTATTTCTTTCAAAAAAGTATTAAATGGTGGAAGCGTAAACAAGAAAAGTCTGGATTAACAAAATTGGATAACGTAATACCCGGTAAAATTTTTTATTGTTTTGTATGAATTTGTAAGAATATGAGTTTTTTTTAATCTTAAATTAATTTAACTAATCATATTTTACAGCAGCATTTAGTTGGAATGGACAGTATGCAAAATATTTTCTTGAATTTATTATCGTAGAACAAAATGAAAAATGTTTAACCGAGAAAGAATTTACTTTATTCCTTTTATTCTCAGCTGAAAGGTTTCGCCAAATTTGTTTAGGGTTATAGTAGTTTTAGTATTGTGCAAGCAAAGTAGCCTTGGCGAGTTTTCGCATTTTTAGTTAAACCATTTTTAATTTTTATCATGAGTGGAATAAAATGATAGTAAGATTACAGAATTCGATAAGCAAAAAGAAATAATGGTCAATCAACTGAAAAGAAAACTACCACCATATATAAACTGTGAGTACACATTTTATTTATTTTGTTCTGAGTGAATTTGAATCAGTTTTTCAATTCGATGGAAAAAAAAACGAACTTAACAACATTGACTGGACACTTTTCCTTAACCTAATTCCACATAAATGATTTAAATAACCTTTGTTACTACAGTATCCTACTGAAATAGACAGTATGCAAATAAATTTTCTTGAAAATATTTATCGCAGAACAGATTGAAAAATCCAGAAAGAACGTTAAGAATTTGAACAATAAAAAATAAAAGTTCGCCAAAAATCTGTTTATAGGCTTATGGTTTTAAAATTATGTGAAAGAATAATGTATCTTGACAAGATTTCGCATATCAGGTAAATCATTTCCATGACGAATGAATTAAATGCATGATTTCTTTGGATATCCAATCATATAGTCATAGAAATAAATTATCTAGTGTTAAACGTTACTCTTGACAGTCTGCCACGTATATGCACTATGTGACAAAAATGTCAACAAATGCTGGAAATGTCACGAAACTGAACTTAATATGTACTAATGTATAGAAAAAACGGTACAAAATGAAAATGCCGTTCGAAGCGAACCAAAAATTTATGAATTCCGAATTCAACATCGTGAAAATGGCTGCTTCAGAACAACTTACTGTGTGTTCTGCATTAATTGTTTACTTTCGTAATACTTTTTGGTTTCTAATCTCTTTCTATATGGGTCAGAATAACCAAAAGACTTTGAAAAATCTTTTCAAATGAATAAAGCGAAAAAATCATGCATACGAACAAAAATCACAACACTTTTAGCATTTTCTTCGTTACCACATGCGTTTGTTTTAGTTTTCAATTCCGCCATTAGACAGTGACTGCAGTGCCCCCTATAGTTCGTTGGAGTTGCGAATGTCTGAATTATTGTAAAAACAAAACAAAGAGCGAAAATTGAAAGTTACTTTAAAAGCCTTACTTGAATTAATTACAAATATTTTATTTATTAACAAACATTAGTGGCAACAGTTAAAAATTTTAAATCATTGAGATAATATTTCCGATCATTTCCATACAATTAAAATCACGAGAAATACGCAGACGACAATCTATTACGATTTATCTTTCTTATTGTTGCATTAATAAAAATATTTTTATTCGCAAAAAAAAAAAAAAAATCAACACCTCTTGGAGCGATTGGAGTCAAAATTGAACCAAAGCCTGTTTACGTATGGATTCACATATATTCCAAATTTCAACCAGAACGTAGCATTACTTCTTGAGATAGGGCACTCACAATGGAAAAAAAGAACGGGCGATTGCGCTACCCCCTTTTTAGCTGTTGACACCAAAATAAAATCAGCTCTTATACCCACTAAGGGCTACTTGTCAAAAAATTTTTGTTTGATTCCGTTCGTTATTTCTTGAGATACAGCAGTCACAATTGACGCCAAAAATGTTCTATAGCTCAACCCCCCTTTGAGTTATAGACACCAAAATTGAATCAGCACCTGCTCCTGTTAATGGCAACATATGGACCAAATTTTGTTTGATTCCGCCAGTTACTTCCTGAGGAATAGCAAGCACGCGTAACTCCAAAAACGTCCCATTGCTCCACCCCCCTTGGAGGAATTCGCGCCAAAAACTAATGGGCACAAGTTCACATACGGGCACATATGTGTACCAAATTTCGTTCGATTTCATGCGGTAGTTTTTGCTGTAGAGCGGCCACAAAAAACTGGTCACACACAGACGTGACACACATACATACACACACACATACATACATACACACCCACACACAGACAGACAGACATTTTCCAAAAATAGTCGAAATGAACTCAGCACACCTCAAAACGTTCGAATCCTTCGAAATTCGAAAATTTGCACGAATCCAATACTTTCTTCTATATATTAGATATAGAAGAAAGTAAAAATGGGAGCAGGCGGAGAACCTTACCGGTTCGTAAAAAAATCATGTTTTTAACAGTCCCCAAATTAAAGAATTTTTATTTTGCAGAAAAAAAAGGGGAAAGG
The DNA here is from genome assembly GCF_026930045.1 of Uloborus diversus. NCBI lineage: Eukaryota > Metazoa > Arthropoda > Arachnida > Araneae > Uloboridae > Uloborus > Uloborus diversus. The sequence continues at coordinate 18,557,442 of NC_072732.1, read as the reverse complement.
AAAAAAAAAACCCGCTGACCCACGAGATTTTAAAAAGCTCTTGCCATTTTGTGGGTCAATAACGGTTGAGAAAAGCTGGGTTAACTGACGGTGTTAACTACCAAAGCGAAATACGGGAAACTCCGTTGAAACGGAATAAATTTTCAATCCCGATTGATTTTTATTATAGAGAACAGAATTTGCGGTCCCTTGAAGTTCGTTGTAAAAGGGTTTCACTGTACTAGAGAGCAAAAATTCACTGCTATCATGTTAAAGGCCTCATCACTATAATGGATCATTGTAAATAAACATTAAAAACAGTTGTCATTAAACAACTGCGTAAAGAAGTAAAATCAAATTGTTATGATTTTCTGTATAGTCTATGTTTATTGACTCGATGATTTTGGGGCCCTTAAACCGGGCCTCATGGACCTATCGGCCGTTGCTGGGATCCGCCTTTGGTTGCAGGACTCAAATGGGTTTCTCACCTGCAATGGAAACTGCCTCACGTCACAACGTATCCGAAATCGTTGCCAATGCGCATGGAAGCCCCTTTTTGCGGATTTTACGTAAATGCAAAAACCACCTAACGGAGTCAAGGCCACCGAGGCGGAAGGATCTCCCGATCTGGGTCATTCCCCGCCCTTTCGGGTCGGCATTCCTTTCATTTTTCAGCGGCATTCCTCTGTTGTGTGTGATGGTCACCCTTTCACTTTTTCTTTTGCGCAACTCTCGCTAGCTAATAATTGACCAGGACCTCTGCTTCGATCTTTTCCGAGTGCGACGAGAAGTCGAAAATCAGTGCAATTAGGCAAGAGGAGAATCTTCTAAAGATCTATTTTTTGTACTGTTAATAACCTGCGTGTCATAAATTCCGTACCTCAAATCCAGAATTACATTATCACTACTTTGTAGGATAGCGTACAAGCGTTTGTCTATTGCACACAAAGGTTGGGACTCGCGCTCGTATAACACTAGTAAATAGTTGTAAGCAATTTTTTTTTTACACACAGACTTGGTATGACTCAGTGCGAAATAAAATTTTACATATGATGCAGTGGTAACCTGAAAATCACCATTTTTGGATTCGTTGTCTGACTCTGAAGTACATTATCGAATAGCGAAGCATGAAATTCATAAAAAGTGTTTGAAAATAAAAATATGTAGAGTAAAATTCCCAGTAAAGTGCCAATACAACGAAATATCATCCAGCGGTGAAGAACCGCTGGATGATCTACCAAGGGAATGTATTAATACTGCTAATTATAAGGAAGTTATAATGAATTTGGCATATGTTGCAGCTATGAAGATACATTAATGATTGTGTTTGGTAATGCAATTTGCATATGCAATGAGCTCTTTCTTGTTTACTTTATTAAGCATTATTTCAGAACATAAAACCAGATGCACATTCTACATTATAGAATACTTTGTGGAGAGTTTTTAATACTCATTGCAATGTACCGCATAGTAAAAAGATTTGATTAAAAAGAAACAAACAAGGTTTGATTAAAGTGAACCTGTCAAGTGAAAGAATTTTTTGGTCACTTGTGCTGCAGCTAGAAATGTCAGTTGGTTTATTTATTTAGAGAGCGATATTAAAAGTAGGAGCCAAACATGTACAAAACAACACAATACATTTATTTAAAACCAACTAATAATTTAAACATTTGGAAAGCGACCGTACGTGCATTACTATTGCGTGCGGTTCACAGTTACATCTAACATCCCCCCTTTTAAGATAATAAGTTATTTGAAATTTTAAGTACAAAAGCAAAATAAGATTAAGTTACGTAATCTTTTAAATAAGCAGGAGGCCTTGATATTCGTCCACTTCTGGTTCGAATACAGTTATCATTGTTCACAGTTGTTCTATTGCTGACATCAGTGTGAGTATCTCCATCATCATTAAGGCTGCTGTTATTATCAGGAATTTCATTGATATTATCATTTGATGCGGAAATATTTTTATATGTTTGTTCTTTAAGCTGCAAATTTACTTTCCTGATGTCTCTACGGTTTCTTCTTAACGTTTTACCATAACTATTTTTAACTATATAGGATCTTGGAACAGATTTTAACTTATGTACTATTTGAGCTGGTTCCCAAGTCTTATTTGCGTAATTTCTTATTGTCACATTATCTCCTGCTTTGAGATCTTGTAGCGAATGAGCATTTTTGTCGTAATAAAACTTCTGCTTATTCTGTCTGTGAACTAATTTTTCTCTTATATTACTGAAAAGCTCTGCGTTTAATAATTTACTGGTTATGGGTAACTTAGTTTTGAGCCTTCGGTTGAACATCATTTGAGCAGGAGAGAGATCTATACCTGCAATGGGGGTATTTCGGTACTCCATTAAACCTACATGATAATCTTTGTTATCCTCCTTTGCTTTTCTGAATAAAGATTTGACTATTCCTACTCCTCTTTCCACCATACCATTACTAGGTGAATAGTGTGGACTTATGAAAATGTATTCAAAATCCCATTCTTTGGCAAATTGCTTGTATAAGTAGCTATTAAATGGAATGTTATCTGAGACTACTTTATCTGGAACACCGAATTTTGCGAAAATAGACTTCAGCTTGTCAATAACTTCATTTGCAGACTTATCATTAAGTTCACAAACTTCCAACCACTTTGAATAATAGTCAATCAAAACTAAGAAAGACTTGTTTCCAAAACTCATCAAATCAGCACCAACCTTTTCAAATGGTCTGTAAGGAATATCGTGAGGATGAAGTGGCTCTTTTAGTCTACCCTGTAGCGCTTGTGGTACCCGTCTAGGAGGATGTACAACTGGAACAGCATCATCTTTTAAAACAATCTTGTATGGTTCATCAGGGAATTTACCATTTCCACTGAATACACTCTTAAATTGGTTAATAACCTGTTGTTTACTTTCAATTTTCATTACGTCAACTCTTTCAATTAGCATTAACTTTCTACATGCATCTAATCCCAAAATAGGTTTTGACTCAAAATTCACAATGTAAAATTCTAGTTCAATGTCTCTAAGCTTATCTGTAGAGCATTTAAATAAAGCAATTCCTTCTGGAATAATTTTATGATTCCCATATGACAGTAGAGTAACGCCCGTTGGCTTAAGATCTTGTTTCCTTACTAGGCTTTTAATTTCCCTATAAGAAATTATATTGGCTTCAGATCCAGTATCAAGCTTAAAATTCATACTTAAACTTCGCTTATCATTTGACAAGATTACATTCTTATTCCATGAATTTGTCTCTTTTACCTTTGCGGAGTGTACTGAATCAATAAAAACACAAAGTTCGCTTTGTTCTTTAACTTCGTGAACTTTTCTTCCATGTGATTGGCAACCAATAGCAAAATGATTTTCCTTTTTACATTTGGCGCATTTCTTTCCATATGCCGGACACTGTCTCGCTTTATGACGTCTTCCGCATTTCTTGCAATCAAACTCAGCATTTTGTGACGATTTAACAGGCATATTTTTCTTAGTAAACTTTTTCCGCTGGACGACATCCACGCTAGTTTCATTAAATATCGGTGCTTCAGCGCCTTTCATCAACCTTAAATGCTCTTGGCTCGTTTCTGCTGCGCGGACAAATTTAGCTGCTTTAATTAGAGTTAGGCTTGGCTCCCTTAACAATCTTTCTTTAAGTCCTTGGTCACGTATCCCAAGTACAATCCTGTCACGGATTAGTCCATCTGTTTGTTCTTCAAATTCACAAGTCGACGCTAAGGTTTTCAACTGAATTAAATAGTCATCGAATAACTGTCCCCCTTTTTGGCTGCATGAAAAAAAACTTGTAGCGTTCAAAAACTACGTTCTGCTTTGGCGAGCAATAGTCCTCAAATTTTGCAATAACATCTTCAAAATTATCACTTTTGGAAGAATCGCCGTCAAAATTGAACGTGTTAAATATTTCTAAGCCTTGATTTCCCAATAAATTCAACAAAATGGCGATTTTCGTTTTGTCGGATTTGGCGTCTTTTTCTGTCGCTACCAAGTAATTTTCTAACTGTTGTTTCCACTTTTTCCATGATTCTTTTAAATTTCCTGATGAGAAATTAAGTTCTCCAGGAGCACGGAACGAATCCATTTTTAATTGTGGTTGATTACTTCTTAACAAAATTTATCCACTGTAGGATCTTCAACGTTTAATAATTTCCTTCGTGAAAATTAAACGCTCATTTAAAGAAAACCAAAACGTCTCTAATGGTTTTGCAATCCACTTACTATATTGGTTTTAACTCCTGACACCATGTCAGTTGGTTTATTTATTTAGAGAGCGATATTAAAAGTAGGAGCCAAACATGTACAAAACAACACAATACATTTATTTAAAACCAACTAATAATTTAAACATTTGGAAAGCGACCGTACGTGCATTACTATTGCGTGCGGTTCACAGTTACATCTAACAAGAAATATCCTTCTAGGCGGGGAGGGGAAGAGGCAGTCCTTTTAGGAGCTTGAACGCCATACTGGGATCGGCAATTTGTCGTAAAACTAATGTTTGTGAGGGGTTGACCCTCCCCCCCCACACACACATAGGTAAGGTTAAAACCCCTCCCTTTATGCAAATCTAAACACGGGCTTGATGAAATTAACGCATTAAAATTAAATTTCAACTTGCTCTTTAAAAGTTAACACCTTTTAAAAACGTATTATCCCAACTAAGAAACCTAAAGGGTGTCCCAAAATTAACGCAAGATTTGAATTTGCCACCATTTTTTCCATAAATTGTTGGCAGCCATGAAAAAAGAACAATTTGACAGTTGAGAGTTTAGGGTTAGTAAAAATGGGGTGTTATTGTACCATACAGCTAGAGAGAGTGAAACATTTCAATTACTGCATAAGGCATTTCCTGGTCGCGTACTCTCTCATTTCGGTGATCAGAATTGTCACCCTAGATCGTGTGATTTAACATTTTAAAATTTCTTCTTATGGGGTTATTTGAATTCAAAGGTCTATGTCAACAAGCCCACAACCACCCGTGCATTACCGTGTTGCGATACCGAGCGCCAATAACCGTAACTGCTAGACCGGCCTCAACTTTCATTATTTTTGAAACAATTGTTCAATAATGAAAGCGCGTTATTGTATCGTATAAGGCTCCATTTTTGATTACCCTAAACTCTCAGCTGTCAAATTGTTCTTTTTTCAGGGTTGCCAACCATTTATTGCAAAAATGGCGGCAAATTCAAATCTTGCGTTAATTTTCGGACACCCTTTATATATTAAGGTCTGTTCAGCATTTTATTTATTCAAACGTTGATTCGAAAGTTTCAACCTGTTTTTGTTAATCCATTCAGCCGTTATTTCAAAAATTAAATGACTAATAGTGACCTAGTTAGGTAAATCTTTTGTCGATAAAACTGAGGATTTGTTTTCTTCTATAAATCTTAAAGATGAAAAGTTCGAAGCTATAACTGTTGTAGTTTTTTCAGTAAAATCTGTTCTTATCAAACGGTAAACACTCGATTACTTTGTTTTTGTTGGATGGCACTTCATCCATGAGATCAAAACATTTTACTTTGAGAAAAGAATTCCTTGTAAACAAAAAACGCATATATGTACAATTTCATATGTTGCCGTTATAACATTTTCTCTTGTTTCTTTTATTTAATTACTAGTGGTATCTGCACGGCTTTGCCCGTAGTAGAAAAATTAAATGGTCATTTGGTTCGCCTGCATATTTACAAATAATGGATGGTGAATTTCTCACCAATTTGCTATATTAATTTGCTTGCCTACGTTACGGTTCCACGTTATGATAACTTGGTAATTTACTCGTCCACGTTATGGTAATTTGCTCCGTAAAATGTTCTTAAAATTGGAATAGAAAAAGAACAAAATCGATTTTTCGAAAAATCGCATGGAGATGCACACACCCCTATGCTATAAATTAATTTAGTGCCAAATTTCATGAAAATCGACCGAACGGTCTTGGCGCTACGCGCGTCACAGAGATCCAGACAGACAGAGATCCGGACATCCAGACAGAGAGAGATCCTGATACCCAGACAGAGAGATTTTCAGCTTGATAATTAGTAAAGGAAATTTTTGTTAATATTACTTAGCTGCCAGCCTTCCCGATTCGTTTGGGAAACTCGATAATTTTGATGCTTAGTTTCGAACTCCCTAATCAAGTAAATGTCTCCCGAATTTTGATGCCTTTTCCCGAATTGTTAATCAAGTAAATCGCACATTTACTGTCTGAGTGAAAACCTTAAGGCAGTAAATTTTTTTGAGCAATTGGACACATCTTAAACTTAGGATCAAAAATCATTTGAGTGATAATTGTTAACCTTAAATACAAGTAAAAAAGCAAAAAAAAAAAAATTTCGTTTGTAAGTATTTCTTTATTAGAAAATATTACATATCAATATTTGAACCTGAGTAAAATCCTTAAGGTCAACATAGAAAAAAGCACATGAAGACAAAAATAGAAACATTTATGAGCTTGTGTAAGGCCCATTTCTTCAAATTGCTTTAAATAATCTTGGATTCATGGATAAAACTAGTTTTTGACAACGTTCATGATCTATTTAATGCCATTCATCTTCGATAATAAATTTCAGCTCTGTTTTATGAAGTACTAGTAGTACCCGCACGGCTTTGCCCGTAATAGAAAAAATTAAAAGGTCTTTTGGTTCGCCTGTATATTTACAAAGAATGTATGGTGAATTTTTCTCGCCAATTGGCTTGTACCCATGTTACGGTTCCACGCTATGATAATTTCGTATCTCGCGAATTGGCTTGTGCCCATGTTACGGTTCCACGTTATGATAATTTCGAAATTTACTCGTCCATCTTATGATATTTTTGTTTTTAAAATTAGAATAGAAAAAGAACCACATCGAATTTTCGAAAAATCGCTTCGAGGTGCACACCCCCATGCTACAAACTAACTTTGTGCCAAATTTCATGAAAATCGGCCGAACGGTCTAGGCGCTATGCGCGTCATAGAGATCCAGACATCATACAGACATCCTCCCGACAGAGAGACTTTCAGCTTTATTATTAGTAAAGAAAATGTCTCTCATTTGCATAAACTCGTCTTGCTAAGTCACCCTATAAGTTCTATACTGTGCTAAGATTTGGAAACTTAGTTGGTAATTTCAAAGTTTTAATATTGTTGACTTGGAACCAATTTTTTGCACAGTTACTCGAATGGATAGGTGCATTGTCTGGCTGATATTTCCAATTTTCTCCAGCAATAAATTCAGCATTTGGTAAAAGATGGCTTGCGAGGACATTTTGATACGTATTCAGCTTTAGAAACCATTACGCGTTTTGGTTTGGGGTTTCTGTTGGAAAGAAAAAGAAAACCCATTTAGTTTTTATTTGGACTTATACTGGATTGGAGCCGCCAGCCTTGTCTAGTGGTCAGAGATGTCTGACTGTGACAGGAAGGTCCGGGTTCGAATCCTGGCTCGGCCATGGACGTACTTTCTCTCTCCCGTCCTTGTCCTTCACTGTTAAAACTACAGGTTGCATTTGGCACTTTTCGAGGGTGAAAAGCTTGTTCACCAGCGGCACTCTTTACGGTGCCGAAATTGCACCCTTAACACGGGCGAAAAACCGGCACCCTTCACCCAGCGTGCACCGCGGTGAAAAACGGAACCCTATGGCAGAACATTGGCACCCTCTGTTTTCTGTTGCTGAGCACCCCCCCCCCTCGGTTTTGTGTGCATTTCCGTAAACAATTGTATACATTATTGTTTATTGTTTTGAGTTATAAAAAGCTAAGTCTTGGTACATTTTCCACATTGAATAGTTCTGAAAATGATTAAAACTTGTACTTTAAGGCATTTGATCACATTTCAACTTTCGAACATAGTTTAGAAGTGTTCATGACTTAAATTTGTCTGCCGTGCACTAATTTTCGTACATCCACTTGGATTGCTCAGTAATTTTAATATGTTATTGACATTTATTGCAGCACGATCGTACCGAAAATGAAGAACGTAGGTACTATTTGTAAATCATTTACACGAACAATAAATATTCAATTATGTTGCAATCATGGAAAAATAAAACCTTTCATCACGTTCGAAATTTTAATCAAAGAGCACCATATTAGTACGTACGTATATATGATTCGACATTTGAATATCCGTAAAGAATATAAAAGAACAAAAGTCTTTCGATAAATTAAAAGCCAAAACAAATTCTAACGAGTTATTCATTCTTACTATTACTAGAGTGACGAAAAAAGTTCAGTCATTCGCTTTAAGCAATAACGCCGAGGAAAGCTAGTTAACTTAGACACGAGATAATAATAAAAAAAAAAAAAATCGAGACGGAGAAGAAATTTCTTTTTCTCAATCCGCTTTCCTTTTTTTTTTCGTGCTTTTATGTTTTTGCTATTTGCATCATCGTAATTAGAGTTTCCGTTCACTTGCTGAGTGCATCACATTGCTAACAATGAATCTCTTAGTTAAAAATCCACAAGATTGTTGATAATACAAGCAAGTAAAACCACATAGTCAAAATTAATAGTTGAAATAACTTTTCAAATATCATCTAATTTAAGCGTTTTGATTATTAAATGTTACTTATCCGGTGCTGATAGCTGTTTTTAGGTAAAATTTATGCATGATAGGAATAGCAAATGTATATAACGGCTAACTGAAGAATCAATGTACCTTTGAAACAATTTTAAACATGTTCGAAAGCCTTAAAAGCTACACTATGATCAAATGCATGTACTTACGCGAAACTTTGAAGAGTAAATCGCAGAAACTTATAAGTTTTAATCCAATTTCGTACTTCATTCAATGGGAAAGTGCATGTGCGTAGTTATTCTAGCGTCCGCCATTGATTGTGGTTGAATGATGTCAGAACGGAGAGCGCATGCGCCAGCGTTTCACCCATGCATTTAGGAGGTCCGTTTTCACATTTATTAGCGTCATTCACCTTGATCACACTTCCTAGCCTCTACTGCACCCTGAGGCCCGGTGTTTTCACCCCAGGGAGCCAAATAGTTAGTCAAAGGCACCCGTAGTTTTGAGTGTTCCTTTGTGTGAATGTGTTGTTATGCTGTGAATGGTTGCCTACCCTATAAACGGGTCCTTATGGCATGTGTGTTCTGTAGCAGTCGGACTTCACACCAAATTACGGTACAAATGGGAAAGTGAAGCAGCGCACCACAAATTGCCAGCCTAGCTGGCACACGAAAACAACTGGATTGGAAAAAATCAAAACTCAATAGCTTTCATTTTCAGACAGTAATCATGTTTGAAAGTCAAAAACTACAATTGTTATTTCAAGTTTCAAAGGCAATCTATAAAATTGAAAATTTCATTGTTATGATTAGATGCACCTTACCCAATATTATTGGTCGAACGATGACTTGACTTATTTCTGGTGTTTTACCACCAAGTAAGCTCTCAGTTATAAAACAGAAAGTTTTTTTTCTTATTAAACCTTCCTTTATGTATTTTGTAGTAAGTTACCGCCCTAAGCCAAGGCTAAGGCAGAAATACTTAAAATACACCACCAGCTCAGTTATTCCATCCGAGGACTGCAGTTTCGTACTTTTTAGCACTCATCAGCCCGGAATAGGATCCACATAAGCTGGTGGTGCAAATCTTCTTAAGGGATCCAAGAGAGCCAAACAAACTGATAGCTAATGTAGAATTAGCCCCGATGTACCTTGATGGTTTAAATAATTTAATTTATTTAAAGAATTCTATTTTACATCTTTAAGTATGCTTAATTTTGTTCTACAAATTGAATTTGTGGAATGTTGATGTAAGATTTTTAAATAATTTAAGTCCATTTGAAAAACGGATAGGGACACGCCAAAAGTGTAACTTTCTGGTTATTTAAATTTTTTTGTAGAAAAAACGAAATTAGTTATTGTTCTAATAGGAGTAGAATATCATCAGATAAGTTATTTCTAACTATTAAAAAAAATGAAAACACTTTCTGAGTTAAACAATTTTTGTGTTAGGCTACTGGGACATAATACAGTGATAAGTAGTTGACCGGTTAAGTGGTCACTCCGTTTAAGTGGTCGTTTTTCTTTGGTCCCGAAAAGGTCTCATTCACAGAAATGTACAATGATGCTCCTTTACTGGTCACCAAATTTAATTTTACCCGGTTAACTAGTCACTCAAAAATTGTTTCTAAAATTCCTTTTCCTTATCGGATCTTAGAAAATAGTGTCGGACTTAGTTGAAAGGCTGTTTGATAGTCATTTTTCCTTGAAATCTCGATTCTCCGTTCTGGTCGTTCAAAGCATACTTCTCGCTGCGACTCTGCCGAGTGCCAAGAGTATGAATCATACTCCTTTCAGCAACACATACAAAATCTAATACCTGGAGAAAGTTAGTCAGTATTTAACATCCGTTCAAGGAACTACAAACACAGAATTTACAGCTTGATGTATGTTAGAAGAGATCATTCTTTTCCGTAAGCAATAACTGCATGAGTCAACATTGAAGGGTTCTATTAATGTACCGTAACTACATTAAAATAAGTTGTTGTTATTTAGTATTGTATAAGTAAGAGAAAATAAAACAAAGTAACTGTCACATTAGTATTTTTCCCCCTTTTTAATATTTCCGCTAATTTATAGACATTGATTACATAAGCTATTGTTTTTCTCACAGAATTCTACTGCTATTTATGAATATTTGTAAGGCTTTTTTTTTTTCTTCCTTAATTTCCCACTCCACATAAGTAGTCACTCCGCTTAAGTGGTCAAAAGTTTTTGGTCCCTTGAGTGACGACTTAACGAGGTTTTACTGTATTGCAGGGGTCGAAGTAGTCCTATATATCCTATATTTTCAAGGAAAGCATCAAAATCGTCCTATATTTCCTATATTTTTGAAAAATGTCTTATATTTCCGTTTTTTTTTGTTGATGCTGAACCAGGAGGACATTAGTTCTGCAAATTTTGGTGCATGGTACACTAAAGGAAAAGATGATTTTACCGCTTTTTGCCATTTTTGCAACTGTTCAGTGCCCATAAGCAATAGTGGATTTTCGCAATTGAGGCAGCATGCTAAAACATTCAAGCATAAAGAAGACTCTGAAAAACGTCAAGAGGATCCTTCTCAAGCTCTGATTGTTCTTAACACAAGTGTTAAAGGGTTCAGTTTAGATATAAAATCAAATAACAGTGGAATTAGTTCTTGGATCATGAGTGAGGGAGAAAAAATAAAAATTTTCTTTGTTCAAATTTTGTTTAATTATTTCGTCTATAAAGTACACTGTTTTTTTCAAAAATTATTCTTTCAACTACAGGAAAGTCATTTCAGATGTAAGGAATAATTTTATTTGAGGTTTTTCTTAAAACAAAATCATTGATAAGAATAACTAAATAATATATGATATGTATTATTTCTTTTTTCGTAGCAAAATTATTCATATAATGTGTCCTATATTTGTCCTATATTTTTTGCGGAAAATGTGCTATATGTGACAAGTCGGTCACTTCTACCCCTGGTATTGTTAGGATTTTGGAAAATCATCCACTTGTTGAGTGATATTTATGAATCACGTGAAAACTATTCGGCAAGTGGAATTTTCCCATGGAATAGAGAGCAATTTGCGGTACGGAATCCATCCGAAGGGAAAGATTCATCGAAAGTGTTTCTTCACATTCCACTCGTTTTACGTGAGGCTACCTGTCGGGCCTCCACCCCATTTTAACGAGCCTCAAATGACGAAACGAAAGTGAGAGTATTATCCCCACCCCCTTCGCCGCGCTCACGTGAGGGGCACGATATATTTTGGTTGTGGGATATCCTTATGAAAAAAATGAGGTCTCTTCCCTCGGGGCGAGGGAAAAGAAGATTTGCCATTTCGACACCGGATTTTCGGAGTTTGGCCCAGATCACTTTTAATCGGAGGCTGATGCAAGGGGATTGGGAAACAGCAGACGATTTAGAGGGGTTACGACAGCACCCTTGATCTGTTCTGCGCTGACGCCGGTAGTTTTGTGGTTTCGTCTGTAAAATTCCGGGTCACATTCCTGGTGACCAGTTGGGACGCTTGTTGTAGTCATGGGATTTTGGGTGGAACCAGAGATGTTGCTAGGGGTTTTTTCAAGACGTGAAAGTACTCCTTGACGTATTTTAGAGGAATGAAATTGATTTTGGAGGAGTGAAATATGCGAAAACAGTGAAGACCATAATTGGTATCTTCCTATAAAAAAAAACATTCTATCCGGAAAACCATACGTTAGTGAAAAAAGTGAAAAAGCATAATTAAGTAGCGATTAAAAGCGCATAGTAAAATATTTTTTTGACGCAATAATAATTTGCCCTTATCCCCCCGTTATCGAAATACAACGTCTTAAATTTTGACTACTTTAAAAAAAAAAAAGTCGCCAAATATAGCTACAAATGGACACTTAAAATAGTAGCTATAGTTTCATTAATCTTTCAAAGATATTGACTTTTTCATCACAATTTCCAGAACTTATCATTTCGTGCAAAGTTGGGTGATTTTTCTAAAAACGTAGCCCGACTGTAACACTTAAAATTCAGATAACGGGGAGTCGAGGGCAAATGACAAAAAACTTCATCACATAATGGTCATTTAGGAAAAGGCATACCGGTTTATCCGGGTTTACCTATCACTACCCAGGAGCGTTCTAACGGTGCACAGCCTACGGCCCACGGGTCACATCCGGCCCGCAAAGAAAATTTATGTGGCGAGTTGTTTTGTTTAACCACACGACAATGTTAAAATACGATTAATGATAATGCTACAAATTTGGAGCCAAATATTCAGAAATTAACAGACGCATAGTAATGATAACCACATTTATTGGTTTTTAATTTTTTTTTTCTTTTCCATATATTCCCATATAAATTAGAAAAATGTTAAACATTTTGAAATTTTATGTGTGTCTTGACCCGAGAGAATCATTTTGATATGAGGCGCAGCCCTCACGTAGAAAAAGGTTGGCACCACTGTAATATAGTGTTACAAATCTCGTATTATTTTTATAATCGGTAAATTTATTTATGCTTCAGAAACTTATAAAGCCCATATTTTAAATTTCTTGATTAGAGAAAGATTGGGATGAATTGTTTCGATCTACGCACTTTGGTCACGTTCCTACAATTATTCTAAGAACTTTCTCTGTTTTGGATCAAGCTATTTCCACGATTTTTTAAAAAGTAGATCCGTGTTACTGGATCAACTGATTATGTTTTCCTTGCAAGAAATGACTTCATGCTGCTGATTAATAACTCAAGACATAATTATTTAAAATTATACATTGCAAAACAGTGCCTGTTATCGACCCTTTCCCGTTCTTTAACATTAAAGTAAGTTTATAATTTATGTTCGAGATCAACATCACTCGTCTCCGCTTTCAAAATGGAGGGGAGGGAAGGTAGTCGGCTGTCATTTACTGTTGCCAAAAGCTCACTCCATCTAACGTTATCTGATCGTTAGGCAACGAACCCCAACACGATAGATTCATTTTAATCGTCATCGCGGTAGCGGATGAAGGCGAGCCAGTCCGCTTATTAAGACAATAATAACGCGCCATTTCGCAAATTGCATGTTTACCTGGTGATGTGATTGACGGGGTGGAGATTCGAGTGCAAGAAGAGTTGGACGCGTTGTATTTATTTGTTCTTAATCGGGGGCTTTTTGCCGAGACAGATGGCAACACTACATCGTGCTGTTCCAAAGTAGTTCTGAAGTATGAATGGCCTTAGAAAGATAAGACACACATACGAAGAAAATGATGATTGCAGTTTCAGTTAAGATGCTCCATTTGCGGCTGTGAGATGTAGCGGAATTACCCCCCCCTCCCCCCCATCCCTCAGTTCTGGAGAATGACTTTCTAAACGGGGTAGTAGAAAATGGAGATGCAGTTCCTTTGCTTGACGAGAGCGTCTAATCTAGAAATCAATTGCATTTTTCGAATGGTTATTACGTTAATAAGCGCGTTAACTATGTTATAGCGCATTTTTTTGGTCCAATATTTAGTTAATCCGTATGCAGATTTACAAAATTTGATAGAATAAGCCAATATATAATTTTTCTTACAGCTATTATGCAGCAGCATTACTATGGGGGACCCCACAGTCGATTTAGAATTTTTGAAAGATATTGTTTAGAATTATTTTCCAATACAGTCCACTGCTCTAGAGGGCGCTTCAGTTCATGCAGGGACGTTGAGTTTTTTCATTATTTTTTGGGGCCGTGGTAGCCCGATCGGTAAAGTGTCGAATTCGGGACCGGAGGGTTCTGAGTTCGAACCTCGATGGTCGAAGATCCACCGTCGTCATTAAAGGGGACTGGGCGACGTTAAATATGCTCGTGGTCTCAATGTCCTCCAAGTGAAACGATACCTCTGGGGGTGCTAGCACCAGGTAGCTATTAGCTCCTGGTCTAGTTCTAAATTCTCACTAACTGTTCGATCCGGTGATGGTGCTGCCATCAATCGGTATAAAAAATAATGGAGGCAGGGCACTTAGTATGCAGTCCTCGACATAAATACAGTTGTAGTCAGTTGTGACTCGGAATCGAATCATTATTTTCTCTCAGTTGAATTGTGTGCGCGTACGAGATGCTTCGTTTTGATCAGAGGTCCCTGTGTGAACTGAACTCGTGTATTATTCGTGTGAAACTTACTATAAACAAGAAGTAAGTGATATTCTGTAACTTTTCATTGACATGGAACAGAAATACAAATGCAATTTATCGAACCTTTTTTTGGTCCTGTCGACCCTGACTTCTTAAACCTTGATACTTTCTTAGTGCCCATTCTGTTCCATCCATAATAAAGTTCGCATATAGACTTCCTTGTTGCAAATGAATTCAAAGTGCTTCATTCAGAACTATTAACTCCAGTTACGAAAGGCATTTTCGTTAAGTTCAGTTATAATTCAAATTGCAATTGAAATTAGTGAAAGTTTATGAAGTGTTAAGTTTCAATTTACTTGTGCAAATGCTGAAATTTGAACTTTTGCGTATTGAAATATTTCCTTTCTGTGTATCTTCCATTCTAATGTCAACTTACTATTGTGTTGAGTTTGTTTCGCAAATACGTTAGGGTTTTTTTCTAAGTTTCTAAGTGTTATAGTCAAATTTTTTTTCGCGTGTGTGATTGAGTGCATTATTTTTCTTTCAAAATGGACCTAAAAGCATTACTTAATCAAAAGAAGATTGCAAAGGCAGCTATTACTCGTCTTAAAACAAAAACTGAAAGGGATATTGAAAATTTAGATCTTACTGAATTGGAAGTTAGGCGAAATCGATTTATTCGATTGAGGGATGAAGTTGAAGGGATTTTAAATTCAATAATGAATGTATGCGAAGATAAAGAAACTGATGCTTATTGTATTGAAAAAGAGGATTTACTTGACGGGTTTGAACAAATGCTGTGGTTCTAATTGGTAGGAACATTGCTAAGCGTTCTGAATTTAAGCAGGAGAAAAGTCTTGATTCAAAACCTACCGAATCGGCAGAGGTTAAATTACCTACGTTATCTCTTCCAAACTTTTCGGGGGAAACAGAAGAATGGTTAACATTTTCGGATTTGTTTCGTGCTGCGGTATCAGATAATCCAAATTTAACTGAAGCTCAGAAATTACAATATTTAAAAGGTGTTTTAAGAGCAGATGCTTTAAAAATTGTTCATTCATTACCAATTACTGATAGTAATTTTAAAATTGCGTGGGACCTTTCAGTTGAAAGATATTTTAACAAGCGGGAAATAATGTCATGAAATTTATGAACGTTACACAATTAAATGGTGAGTCACACAATCAAATGTTGAATTTGATAGATTCTACTAAAGAATTTGTGCGGACCTTAGAATCGTTAGAGTTTAAGTTTGATAAAATGGCGGATACAATTTTAGTGTTCTTAGTTATGCTTAAACTTGATCCGAACACCAGGACTTGGTTTGAGAGAACCCTATTGGGGGATAAGATTCCCTCCTTAGCATAGGCGGATTTAGGACTGAGTTTCTGGGGGGGGGGGGGGCAGGATTTTTTAGCAACATTTTTATTGCCCCCCCCCCCGCACTCCTATGTTTTTGTCTGTTTCCTGTGATGCATAAATCCATGCTTTACATTTTATGTGTCCTTTTCATTAATGTGTGTTTTCATGCTGTCCTTTTTGAATTGACCTTAAGAGAGGGAGCTGGTATCAAGAGAGTGACGCATAGCTCCCTTTTAAGTGTTTTAAGTGGGAAATAGAATATCTCCAATTTTAGGGGGCCGGGGGTTTCTCCCTCAGAGGAAATTTTGTAAAATGGATATAAAATTCTGCATTTTGAAGCCTTATAAAGGTTAATTGGATAGACATAGAAATTGATAACTAGATTATACAGTTGTACAGTATTGTTCAAACTTTATAAGAAACAGAAATTTTAAGTTTGAAAGAAAAAAAAACTATAGATTTCTCATTACAACAACCTTTTTTTAATTATAAGCAGTGCAGAAAACGAAAAGGAATAAAAATAGTGTTTTTTTTTCCTGGCTAAACAGATTAACAATATGCAGTAGAAGTAATTGGAGCCCACTTTGCTTAAGATTTTCAAAGACTTATCTAATTATTTTCAAGGACTCTAGAACAATTAAAATTATTTAACGCACTTCATTTGTACTTTCCAGTCTCTGATATTTTAGTACTTGATTGTAAATTTTTACAGTCCTGTTCTAACTTCGCGAGAAATAGCTATTTTAAATTTAAAAGAAAAAGGAAACCATAGATTTCTCATGACAACAACTTTTCTTCAGTTGCAAGTGGGACAGAAAACGAAAAGAAATAGAAGTAGTGTGTATTCAGTAAATTACCGCCCATTAGCCAGGGCTAAAGCAGAAATACGTGAAATACACCGCCAGCTCAGTCAATTCCAGCCGAGGACTGCAGTTTCGTGCTAATTAGCACTCATCAGCCCGGCATAGGAAAGTGACTGAGCTGGAGATGGAAAACCTCTTAAGGAAGCCAAGATGGCGAAACAAACTGGTAGCTAATATAGAATTAGCAGACCAGACGAGTGACCGAAGCAATGGTTCGGTTCAACTCGAAGATTTTTTTTCCGTGCTAAACAAATAGACAAAATATGCAGAAGAAGTAAGATAAAAGCAATCAATACAAAAGAATTTCCAAAATACTGCATTCGGGATTGAATAAATAGCAAGATATGAAACATGTGAGTCACAAAAATTTATTTCAAATGATACGTTACCAACGTGAGAACCATGATTTTTACATTTTTAATACAGGATGTGACAAGGAGCTGAATTAGACATATTTTGGCATTCCTCCCCCTCTACCATTTGTCAGAAATTTTAAAATTTAAGGTTTGTAGCCACACGTTTCCAAATATTCAAAGTTTTAAAGCACTTAAATATGAAATTAGTTTTTTCAAGCCATTTTCATTTTTTAAGGAACGAATCATGAATTTTTTTTAGAAGTTAGGGACCCACTTCAAAGACGGTAATCGAACCCGCGACCTTCCTTCTTTACCTATTGCGCCGGAGGAAACAGTATTGCAAGAATTTTTATACTGTAAAATATTAGAAACATAAAACATACTTCAACGAGGAGAAAATTTCGAAAATATGCGTAGAAAAAATATAATAAAGAACGAAATAAAAATAAACACTCTTCTTAGTTGAATTGAGACGAATAGGTAAATAAGTACAAATAAATAGATACTTATATAGATAGAACAGCGGTTATACGTGTAAAAATTGTATATTTTTTTGAAAAGTTATTTTTTAATCTTTACTAATAATAAAGCTGAAAGTCTGTGTCTGGATGTCTGGATATCCGGAGGATGTCTGGATCTCTGTGACGCGCATAGCGCCTAGACCGTTCGGCCGATTTTCATGAAATTTGGCACAAAGTTAGTAGCATGAGAGTGTGCACCTTGAAGCGATTTTTTTGAAAATTCGATGTGGTTCTTTTTCTATTCAAATTTTCGGAACAAAACTATCATAAGATGGACGAGTAAATTACGAAATTCTCATAACGTGGAACCGTAACATGGGCACAAGCCAATTGGCGAAAAAATTCACCATACATTATTTGTAAATATACAGGCGAACCAAAAGACCTTTTAATTTTTCTATTACGGTCAAAGCCGTGCGGGTACCACTAGTTGTTTATATAGTGTTATAAATTTTTACTTTCTTCTATATCTAATATATAGAAGAAAGTATTGGATTCGTGCAAATTTTCGAATTTCGAAGGATTCGAACGTTTTGAGGTGTGCTGAGTCCATTTCGACTATTTTTGGAAAATGTCTGTCTGTCTGTGTGTGTGTATGTGTGTGTGTATGTGTGTGTCACGTCTGTGTGTGACCAGTTTTTTGCGGCCGCTCTACAGCAAAAACTATCGCATGAAATTGAACGAAATTTGGTACACATATGTGACCCTATGTGAACTTGTGCCCATTGGTTTTTGGCGCGAATTCCTCCAAGGGGGGTGGAGCAATGGGACGTTTTTTGAGTTATGCGTGATTGCTATTCCTCAGGAAGTAACTGGCGGAATCAAACAAAATTTGGTCCATATGTTGCCCCTAAGAGGAGCAGGTGTTGATTCAATTTTGGTGTCAATAGCTCAAACGGGGGTTGAGTTATAGAACGTTTTTTGTCGTGAATTGTGACTGCTGTATCTCAAGAAATAACGAACGGAATCAAACAAAATTTTTTTTGACAAGTAGCCCTTAGTGGGTATAAGAGCTGATTTTATTTTGGTGTCAACAGCTAAAAAGGGGGGTAGCGCAATCGCCCGTTCTTTTTTTCCATTGTGAGTGCCCTATCTCAAGAAGTAATGTTACGTTCTGTTTGAAATTTGGAATACATGTGAATCCATACGTAAACAGGCTTTGGTTCAATTTTGACTCCAATCGCTCCAAGAGGTGTTGATTTTTTTTTTTTTTTTTTTTTTTTGCGAATAAAAATAGTTTTATTAATGCAACAATAAGAAAGATAAATCGTAATAGATTGTCGTCTGCGTATTTCTCGTGATTTTAATTGTATGGAAATGATCGGAAATATTATCTCAATGAATTAAAATTTTTAACTGTTGCCATCTTATGTTTTTTAATAAATAAAATATTTGTAATTAATTCAAGTAAGGCTTTTAAAGTAACTTTCAATTTTCGCTCTTTGCTTTGCTTTTACAATAATTCAGACATTGGGATGGTCGTCAAGTTTTTGCATGTGTCATTTTGTTTTTGTTAGGAATATTGCTTCCTCGTCAAGCATGGGGAGGGATCAGAAAAAGGAAAAATATAGAAGAAAGTTTCGTGATGGCCACAACATACTAGTTTATAATGGAAGGGGCTATAATCCCTACCCGCTACCCCTTTTCCTATGCCACTGTTTTAAATGCAAAGCATTTAGTTCTTTGGAAACGTAATTTCTCAAATCGCTTTTTCATTGATTCCAAAGTCAACATTTATGTGTTGTTTATCGATTGTTTAACAATGAGTGTCCTTCATTTAAATGTAAAAATTCAATCCAAGTTTGAATGCCATTGTCATAAAGAAGTGTATTGTATTTTCTTCAGGAAACAATTTTACAGATCTGTACAGATGAAATATGATGAAAAATATACATTCAAACAGTCAACAATTACAACTATGATGACATTTTGTGCATTGAAAGATTTGTTATTTATTGATACAAAATGACCCCGATTTGTAATATTTGATGCCACTTTTTATGTTATTCTATTATTCGATGATCATTTGGGCAATGAAAAGCTGAATAAGGTTATTGAATTGTTCTAAAGGTAATGAAGCGGGGGGGCACTGTGGTTCTTTTAATGCAATGATCATTGCATTAAATAAAAACACAATTGATCGAGCATTCACCAAATTTTTATTACGCAGTTATTTTCACAATTTGGTGCCCATAAAATGCTGTATTGTTGTATCCCTTTTTTTTTTACTATTTAAATTTGAAGAACTATTACTATTCAACATCGAAGTATTTATGCACTTTCTCTAGCATACAATTGTATTCCTAAAAAGAAAGACAATATATCTAAGAATAATCTGACTCAAAACAATTGGAATAACCCTCTTGCTATCTATGTAAACTTAAAAAATGTAGATATTGTATTAATACGGTTCAAGTCGCTTATAAAGAGCCCTGATTTAACGAGAACCCGGATTTAGCGAGGAAATCAGAAATGCTTGATGGTGCAATGTTAAGTCTATGGGAGCATAACTCGCTTTTAATGTGCAAACCCTTCTTAAAGCGAGCAATATTCTCGTGATTTGAAAAATTTCTTTTGATTTACAGCTCAACTTATCCTTTTTTTTTGTTTTTCTTTAACATTCCAAAGTCGACCCCGGAGGATGTCTGTAGGATGTCTGGATCTCTGTGACGCGCATAGCGCTTAAACCGTTCGGCCGATTTTCATGAAATTTGGCACAAAGTTAGTTTGTAGCATTGCATTGCATTGCACCCCGAAGCCCCCCGTGCCTACCGCGTTTGCAGTTTACCAGTTTTAGATGCCCAAAATGACTCGGACAAATGGGGCCGCAGGGACAGTTCAACCCCGGCTCGACCCCATAGGAAAAGACGCGCTTAGCGATTTTTCAAAAATTCGCTGTGGTTCTTTTTCTATTCCAATTTTAAGAACAAAACTATCATAAGATGAATGAGTAAATTACGAAATTATCATAACGTGGGACCGTAACATGGGCACAAGCCAATTGCCGAGATACGGAATTATCATAACGTGGAACCGTAACATGGGCACAAGCCAATTGGCGAGATACGAAATTATCATAACGTGGAACCGTAACATAGGTACAAGCCAATTGGCGAGAAAATTCACCATACATTATTTGTAAATATACAGGCGAACCAAAAGACCTTTTAATATTTCTATTACGGGCAAAGCCGTGCGGGTACCACTAGTAAATCATAAATCCTGAGAACAAGCGATGACAGCACTTTTTTTAATTTGTGGAGTAAAGAAACATATAAAAATTATTTATGTGTATATATTTGAATTCCTCAAAAAAGAGACATTAAAATAAGCAAAGTAACCCACTTATTTGGTACTGTGCAGTGATTTAAAATAAGAAGAAAAAAAGCAACTATAATGATTTTTTATGCTTTCTTTTCACGAACTCGCTTTTTACGAGTACACGGTTATGACGAGCAAGTATCGCGGTCCCTTTGCGCTCGTTATAAGCAAGTCCGACTGTAGTATTCCGCAACGTACTTATTTGGAGGCACAGAGACAGACTGACTAACGAACTCTCTTTCCAAGAAGTAAAAAGGCTTCGCCCATTATTATTGATTAGTATTTTTAAATATCGATTTATTTTATAATGAAATTTTACAGGAAATTAAACTAATTTTTTTTTAATGTATATTTTTTATTTCTTTACTTTTTTGTTTAATTATTATTATTATTTTATTTTTTTTTGTTTATTTCTGAGAAAATGAACTACAAAGTGCCTAAATAGATTCCTTATTATGTGATTTTCCTATAACACTAAGCACCTTTTTTAAACTGATTAAAAATACGGCGACTGTAAACACGCACTCTTTCAATTGCAAATAATATACACTACAAAGATATGTCTATATGCCTTGACATTTTTTAAAGGAGTGAAATGTACAAGCACAGTGAAGACCATAATAGTGATCTTTTTTTTTTTTTTTTTGAGCAATCACGATTGCTTATTGCTTTTATTTGACTGTTTTGATGTGCTATCATTTTATTTTCCCGCCAGCACCCTCTGCAGCATCACTATCGACCGGCTCCTCACGATGCTGCTCCTATAGCGAAAACCTTCTACAGGTTGCATCCATATGCTACGCACACATACACACACACCTACACACAACTACCCACACACTCATCACACTCATGCCTACACACAACTACGCACAACTACCCACACACTCATACCTGCACACAGACACAAACACACACGCCTACACACACACAGTCGTGATTGCGAAAAACATAATTTGAATTCCAGATGTCAAAATTCAAATTAATTTTTAATTTTTTTTCTTGTAGTTTTCTAAGGTTGAAGTGGAAGATGAAAAGGAAAGAAAAGATATGTAGGGGAAAGGGTGGCACATGTGAACATGGTATGTTTTGCTAAGATGATTTCAAGCAAAAAATCTTGAAAAAATCTGAAGAAATGGCAGTACCAGTCCTACGTCTTGTCCAAACTTTTAAAGCATTGGGCCATTTTATGTTTCTGTGGTTACAACTTCTTTGCTTTAGCAGGTGTTTAACATATTTTAAACTAACTAGCCAAACTTAATTTTTGCAAACTATTATATGAACATTCAGGTAAATTTAGGACAAAGCTAACATTTTTTTTAGTAAATTAAGTATTCTTCTTTTATGCAAGTTATTTCTATAAAATAGATGATGGGGTACTTGTGAACACAACATCTAGGGGCATATAAAATATTCTTTGTATTATGAATCTTATCATTTTTTTCTATTTCGTGTCTATCCAGTGCCTACAGAACAGTGGAAACGAAACTTTAGAATTTGACAGTAAGCAGAGTTATATAGGGTCATTCCATAGTGACTAACGTAACATTCGCAGCTGATTTTCAAACTCTTTTTACTTACACCGGGAGTAAAAATAAATGTGTTTTGGTTTAATATGCAGATCTAAAATTTACAAGGTGAGTATTTTTTATTTCTACCAAGAATTTGAAGCAAAATAAACGCTAGCAGGTGTTTTTTCACCAAAAAAGGCATCGTGACTAACGTAACATTTTTGCAACCCTGAGAAACAATGCTTATGTTACGAGCTAATTTTTTCTGAAACTTACGCAGACATTTAAAGTTGGCCGATATATTTGTAAGAGGTAAACAATCTATTTTTAAATCGTACTACAGATTTGTTACAGACGAATCTTTTTTGGCCCTAAATAGTACTTTTCCGAAAAACTGTGTGACTAACGTAACGTGACTAACGTAACCATCGAATAACAAGCAATTAATGCATATAAAAAACTTTTTATAATTAATTTCTTGCTCTTATATTACTTTTACACTTTTTAGGAACCTTCTTTGTGTTGTGTTATGGTTTTTTCTTTACTTTTTTTCCATATTAGTGTAAGAAATTGAATGGAAGGATTCAGTTCAATTAACTCAATTTGAATGTGCGAAAAATAAAATAAAAAAAACTGCTTTTACAAACTGAATAACATCATTCTTGGTCTAATTAAATCCTAAATATCTCTCTTTTAAAAAATTAACTTTTTGCAAGTTGGTAGTTTCACTGACCAAAATCTAGTATTCTGCTGATATACTAGTTATCGTTATAAGAAACTCCGTAGTACTTTTCAATGGCATATTGTTTTTTAAGGTACTGATTCATCGAACGAATAGTGCTGTGCATCCTTTTGAATTAAAATATAATATTGAAAAAAAATATTCGAACGTTTTATCAGAATGTGTTTTAATTCCAGATATCACAGCAAATGTTTGAATTTCTAAATGATCATTCTTGCATTTTCTGAAATATATGACAGCAGCGCTTATTGTCACTGTCTCATGTAACATCTTCAAATGTTTTCCAACGAGCAGCCGTTACTTCATTTTAATAATAGGTGGAGATGTATTTTCTAAAAAATAGAGACGTTCTTCTTTGTTAAGACTGTATTTCTATTATCTTAATTCCTAAGCTTGAATTCTTGTGTTGAATGCACATTCAGCAGTGTACTCATTTTGCTTTACTCACTTTTTTTCTTTTTTAATAATTCTTTAAATTGGAAGTATCTTCATAAAGACCTTTAAAAAAGTATTTTTCTAAGTAAACAGAAGGTCTACGATGTACTGGTATTTTTCACCCTTTATTTTTTTAATCAATATAGAATGCCTACATATTCAAAATTGTTCATGAAAATTTACATTAAATTAAATAAATTTTAAATATTAGCAGTCATTTTTAAAATGTTACGTTAGTCACATGCAAACCGTTACGTTAGTCACAGCTCAAATGTTACGTTAGTCACACTAATTATTTTACATCTACTGATACTAAAATGAATATTTTGCACTTTTTAAGTAGATATGACACAGATGTAAGAAAATAAAAAGTGCTGTTTGGTTCAATCATCTGGTTTAGTTTTTAAGCAGAAAATAGTACATTTTCGTGACTAACGTAACGTAAATATTTTCAGTGAAATAATCAAACTAATTAAAAGACTTATCTTATAATGCATGCAAAAAGAACAGTCAATTTTATTGGGCCAACATCTATTCATTTAGAATAAACATAGTTCTTTTAAAAATTTGCAAAAATTTTTACATTACCCAAGAAAACGTAGACGCATGTTTTTTGCACATCCTAAGCCTTTTCTACAACCTCGCACGTTTTGAGCCAGAAGAAAAACACCGAATGAAATTTTTGCAAACTGTTATTGGATTTATGTACTAGAAAGTATGCTGAATGAAATGATAGGTCACAATTAAGGCTTTGTGGAAAAAATTTCTGAGGTTGACATTTCTATGGAATGGCCCTATATTTTTATATATCTTTGGGGAAATATTTTCTTAATGCCTCAATTACTGCGCAATTTAAACTGACTCAGTGTACGTTATAAACCCTTCAATGTAATTGGTCTATTCGTATACGTTTCATATAAAGAGTTTTTCGTTGAAATATGATGCTTGTCCAGCATTTCTAATCATGTTTATTATGTGCCTCAGGCCTGATCACCCCTACCCCCCTGCACAAGTGAACAACTGAAGACACTTTCTTTTAAATTCCATAAAGTAAAGAAATAATTTTTTATAAAAAGCTAAAAAATTCCATGACACAAAGGAAATACTATTCTCTGGTGGAAACATTTTTATGCTGAAAAATTGAAAATAATTGTTGGAAAAAATCAAGAAATGAAAGCAATTGTTCAAATGTGCACCCCTTTCCCCTACTACATTGATTTTTAACCTTTAGAATGTTTCATATTTTAAATTTAAAAAATAAAATCATTCAAATGTAACATTTTAAAACTCCAATTGCACTCTTGCTCCCCTACTCCAGGACGCTATTTTTTATATACATGGAAAACACAACGTGTGACTGAATTTTTCAGGTTTATTTTCGATTTTCAATGTGTGAAACACGTTGCAGGGGCGTTAAAATATATCGATGTACAATACATATTGTACTGTTTCTAATTCAAAGTTATTTGCAATCGCTATGAAAATAAAAGTTTGAATCAGAAACTTGAACTCTCTGGACGAACTATTTCTTCAAATTATGACATAATGGCATTGGCCTCCTTTCGGTGCGAGAGGTATTGATTGCATTTTGTTGACTAATAACGCCAACCACTCACACGTGGTCTTCCCCTTTCTTTTGTCTGCAAGGTCTGCTCGGGTCATGCTGCCATTCACAAAATTCAAATTTCCCATATCCTGTTGCTCTGGTGTGTATCCGTTGCCATACATTTCCAGTCCACATACCTTATGACCAAGATACGTGTTTCTTGGAGAAAAAAGCGAAGTCACAAGGCGATTAAGCATCCATCATAAAATGTGTTGAACTGTTTGCAAATGGAAATCTGCTGTGACAGCATTTTTGTTCTGCGGCGTTAATTCTCCCAGCCACACCCTGCCTCAGAAGGAGTTCATTGTTATACACTTTCTCGAGTTTGATCGGCTCGTCTCTCGCGGAATTATTTTGATTTCGAGGTGAGTTGAGTGTTACGCTTTCTGCTCGAGAGCGACCTAAATGTTTGAGCTCGGGTGGAGCAGAGGAAAAAGCGTTTCTGATCGTATTTGTCGAAGGGTGCGAAATAGGAAGAAAAATAAAAAAGCTATTGTTCCAATCGAAGGTGAAATTCTTTTCCTAATTGCAAATGAATTAATGAAATCGCATAACAAAGGAACTTTTGCTGATTTTGTTTGATCATTTTTCCTTAAATGTTTCTGTGAGTGTTGGCAATTCCTTGTTTGTCCACACGCCTCTAGAAGCATGAGAAAACAAATTTAACGTTTAAGCTCTTATTTACCACACCCTATGCTTTTAGTTATAAAGATAAAGAAAGTAAAAATGTTGGCTACGCTATGTAATAAATCGGGAAAAGCTCAATACTTCCATTTATCCTACTCATATGAATCTTGCAAAAATTTAAAAAAACCCTAACTTTGAATTTAAACCAGTGATTCCCAAACGTTTTGAGTTCACCGCCCCCACTAGGTATTGACTATTGACTGACGACTGTCCCCCCCCCCCCTTTTCTTTGAAAAACCTATAACTTTGTGCAAGTGAACATCGACGTTATAGAAAAGATAACGTTGCCTAAAAAGATAACATTTCGTAATTAATATTTGAAGTAAAATATATATATGATAAAACAATTTCACTCAATTACTCATAAAAAATAAATAAATAATTAAAAGTATACATATTAACGCTTTTTTTTCCTTCCTTTTCTCAAATAAACTGATAGGCACCTGAAGAGAAATACAGTGGAACCTCCATTAAGGGACACCTCCGAATAAGGGACACCTCTATTTAAGGGACATGTTTTCTGGTCCCAGTCCCTTTGAATAGGGACTTCCATGTATTTACCTCTAATTAAGGGACACTCTGTTTAATGGACAGTCACAGGGAAAAAAATACAAAAAATTATGTACAAGTGCATAAGAAAGAGTGAATTTACTGGAATTCAAGTTTCACTTTTCCTCTAAAAATTGAGGTAAGTTTGACATAAAAATATGTGAAGGAAACAAGCAATGTATTGAATAAAATATGACAACGTATATAAAGTACAAATTGAGAATGGAAAAAGGTTAAAAAACCAGCAAACAGCTGTTTCGGCACTCTTCAGTGCATTAAAAACGAAGACAGGTTCAACCGACTAAAACACAGTCGAGGCGAACCTAGCCGAAACAGCTGTTTGCTGGTTTTTTAACCTTTTTTCATTCTCAATTTGTACTTTATATACGTTGTCATATTTTATTCACTATGCAGTACAAAGTTTTCGACTACTTTTTATGTAAACAATGTATTATAAAACAAAAACCTGCTGAAATTAACATGCATAATTTGCCCTTTCAACAATTTATTCAAATAGGTTCTAGGTGGACGAAGAGTGCACAGCAACTAATTAGATTTTTATATAAAACTTAATAAATTTGAACATTAATTGTAATTCAGGTATTACATTGTAAATTACATAACATAAAGGAAAAACATGTAATGAATTACTTCAAAATTATTTCTGTATGCTACAAAACTTTGCCATTACAAAATTTTTTATTAAATTTTAATAAATAATATAATATAAACTTAGAAATTTGAATAATTATGAATTTTATTTGACATAATGAGACATTTTCAGTATTTAATCTTAGGTGTTAATAGTTAATGCTTATTGTGATATTATACTGTGCATCAATTCATCCACCTCCGAATAAGGGACACCTCTATTTAAAGGTGGTGTCCCTTAGTGTCCTTTATTGAGAGGTTCTACTGTACTTAAAGGTTCAACCGAGGTGTGAGGAGGAAGCTCCAAAACATTAATTTATTTCTTTTTCAACTTGTGATTCCTTGTCTAAACTCTTGGTAATCAATTTCGTATACGTTTGCAATATCGATATTCTCTGACTTTTTTTAAAAATATTTTTATTTTGTCTTTTAAATACTCATCGACCGCCTGCCTTGTCTAGGGGTCAGAGAAGTCTGACTGCGACAAGAAGGTCCGAGTTCGAATCCCGGCTCGGGCATGGACGTACTTTCTCTCCTGCCCTTGTCCTTTGTTTGTGTGAATGTGTTGTTCTGCTGTGAATGGTTGCCTACACTATAAACGGGTCCTTATGGCATGTGTGTACTGTGGAAGTCGGACTTCACACCAAATGACGGTACTGTTGGAAAAGTTAAGCAGCGCACCCCAAATTGCCAACCTAGCAGGCACACGACAAAAACAACAACAAATGCTCATCGCCCCCTATTGCCCTTCCATAATTTATCACCCCCTTGATGAGCCAAATTGGTCCTTTGTGGGTATCCGCTCCCAGGTTGGAACCGCGGATTTAAACTAATAGGTGTTGCAATCTTGTAATACCTGCAAAAGCTCGAATTTATCAAACCGTAATAGAAATTAATTTTGTGAGAACTCTACGAAAGCTCAAAATGTCGTTTTAAACTGTAGCAAAAACTGTAACCATGTAAAAACTCCACAAAAGCTCAAAATTTCAATTTAAACTACAATAAAAGTTGCAATCTTGTGAAAACTCAGCAAAAGCCAATACTTTGATGACCTGCAATAACGATTGCGCTTTTTTAAAAATTCTGCAAAAATTCAAAATTACAATTAAGGCTATTATATATTGCAATTTCGGAAAAACTGCGAAAGCTCAGAAGTTAAGCTTGTCGAACCATAATATAAATTGTAACATTGTAAAAACTCTGAAAGGGCTCGAAGTTTCAGTTTATCAAACTGCATTAGAAATTAGTGCACTCTTGTAGAAACTTTGCAAAATCTCTAAATTTTAATTGACACTAAAATATAAATTGCAGTCTAATAGAAAGGCAAAGTGCCTGGCACGCAGTCCCTTTGATAGTTGACTAATAGAAGCTAAATTTATTTATTTATTCATTTATTTATTTATTATTATTTTTTAAAGCAATATTTCAAAGATGCCTTATCATTATCTTATGCTTTTTTCTTTTTTGTGTACTTTTATGGGAAAGTAGGCTAAAAACTGCAAACTTCCTAAGCTTCAGTTTAAACAACAATAAAAAATTCCAAACTTGTGCAAAATCAGCAAATATCAAAACTTCAATTTTTCAAACTGGAATAGAAACGTCAGTCTCGTGTTTAGGAAGAAAGTCGGGTGGGGTGGGACGATTTTTCACAATTTCTGTTTCACTCCACTAGTTTAGACTAACTAAGAGTGCATCCTAAAAAAATATGAGTTATTGATTAAACTAGTACGTCTTCTAAGCTATGTATAAAGCATAAAAAACAGTAAAACACCAAAAACTTGATTTATTTTCATATTTTAAAATTGTAAAATTTTTCTCCCATTCCTGCCTCACATGTAGTTGATGTGGAATGCACGTGACGAAAGACTGGTATAAGATTGAAGAAAATTTTTACTTCACGAACATTGTTTTTTGGTTAGTCAAAACAGAAAGAAAAATAGAACTGGATTCGTCCAGTATCACCAAATATTTCTAGTCGGGGAGAGTTTCATAAGTCCATTTTCCCCGCTGCTACACTAAAGTAATTTTCCTGGGGAAAGCGATTTTTTTTCTTTCTCATTCTTTCTCACATACTGAATACTCCATACATTATCACTGTATATGCCGTATATGTCACTGTAACTCTGCCAGTATGATAAACATTCATGGGTCATTTTCTCTAAACTACTAAATTCTTGTCCTTGCTCCAAAAATAACAAACTAACTTGTATAGAAATAAAACTGACGCTAGAATGCTTTAACAACATGTTTTTATGTTTGTAAAATAAGTTAAAACAAACACTCTATTATTATTATACATTTAAATATTTTTTTGACATGATAAATGTGTGTCCCTACCTCCACCGTAAAGCAAAATCAGCTCTAAAGATTCAGGAAGCCATGCATATTTGTACAGAAATTGTTGTTTAACCTCTTAACAAGTGTCATGCAATGTTGTAAAATAGAAAAATAAAAACTTTTCAAGGTTTGCACTATTTAAAAAAAAAATAGTAAAAAATGTCCTTTGATTTTTTGTCATTCCCCTGTCGAGGAATGGAATGAATGTTTCTCACACCTGGTAATAGTTGTATTAACTCATAATTTAATCTTTGAATTCTGGTCTCATCATAGAAATAATCTTAATTAGTTCTTTTTGAATAAATACACGGTGTCGAGTATATTCGGGTGATCTCAAGT
Organism: Uloborus diversus; assembly: GCF_026930045.1. NCBI lineage: Eukaryota > Metazoa > Arthropoda > Arachnida > Araneae > Uloboridae > Uloborus > Uloborus diversus. Next base: position 18,527,625 of record NC_072732.1, on the reverse strand, counting down.
TAAATCTTGATAAGTATTTTTAATGACTGTCATTACCCTGTCTCTGATAATTCATTTAATTTTGTAATAATCGCTCAATGAATGATTGACTCTTGTTTGTATAGAGTTTCCCCCCTTACTTTTAGTGACATTGATATTTGTTGTTTGCAGTTATGACAATATATAAGTTAACTTTAAATTTTGTCATTCCCCTGTCGTCCTTCCCCTGTAAAATGTAAAGGAAACAAATAACCACAATAACTACTTTTTGGACACCACGACATTGGATCTTTTTCAATTTCATAAAAGAAGTGTTTCCTTTTCCCACGTAAATTATAATACCGTCAGTAAAACGCATTATTTCCTCTAAGTGTCATTCCCCTGGCACAGCGAATGCCATTCCTTGCCCTGTCCAAATTGCGCCGTTTAGGGAAAATGACCCTCATGCGAGTTGAGTTTGAAATCCTCATCCGGGGGGGGGGGGGGGGTAGTGCCACATGTTGTCTACTTCAATTTTCTTTTAAAACCATTTCTACTGCTTGATATCTGATCTGCAGTACAACTCCAGTCATCCGTGCTCTGACCATCCGAATCGCTGATTATCCGAATCACTTTCAGTCTTTCAGGAGACAAAAAAATAAAGACGCTATCTTTCAGCCGTTCACGAAATAATGAATCTGTGTTGGCGCATTATTTTCCTTTCCTCCTCGAAGCTAGTGTAGTCGCAGCGCGAAAATATTGAACATAGTCTCAGAGGGCAGTTTTATATCGGCATCTGATGCGCAGCAGTTGTAAGTATGCTTAACAAGAAAAACTATATTGCTTTTCATTTAATTAATTAAAAGCTATTTTTCTTTCAAAAGTTTTTTTTTTCACAATTTCAACATACATACAACAGTTAATTCAGGTAGACCCTTTTTGAGAAAAAGTCCAGCTGTCCAAATTTTTGATTATGCTTACCCAATGTCAACTATTCCATACCATATGTCAATTATTCCAAAAAAAAAAAAAACGTTTACTTTATTAGTTTGAAAGAAATGTCCTTTAACTTCTCCCCGTCATACAAATTTGTAAGAAAATTGAAACGAAACAAATGGCATTCAAAGTTTCATTAGAAATTTATACCGTGCTGTGCAATCATTCCTGTATGCCGTTTAATGCCTGTCCAATTATGATGTTACGCTTTTTCAACATGTTTGACCTCTTCTCCCTCTTACAAAGTATCAGACTTCACCTCACCCCTCTTACCACCTGTCACATGTCACACTATTTAACATAAGCGTATTGTTGTACAAAAGACGTAAAAATATTTTCCAAAAAAGGAATGCCTCACTTGATGTACCACTCCCTCCCCATTGTGTCACAAGCTGTCGCAATTTCAGGAATTCCACCCCCTCCATCTAAAAGCGTGACATCATTTGTAGAGCGTGACCCCCTATCGAATATTCCTTTTTTTTTAGGGGTGCGGTCTCAGTTGATTAGGATAATTGGAATCCTATTGTATATCCTCGTTCTGGGAACATTTTTTTTTTCATATTCGTTGCATTTTCTAAAAACATAAAAGAATGAAAATTGCTGGTAGTTTTCCTTTTGAATTCAGAGCTATAAAAGTTAATGAGTATTGTTTTTTTTTAATATTATATTTATTGCATCATTTAGGAATTTACTTTTTTAAGCAGTCCAGTATTTATTCATTTAAACTAGCTGCTTCACCTGGCTTTGCACGGTCCACCTCGAAAATAAAAGTTATGTCAAGTGACGTGAGTTCAACACTCAGGTTTGAACCAAAAAAAAAAACAGTAATATTTTACTGCAGATTGCGTAAAAATAACCAAAAAGTAAACATCTTAAATTCCCCGATTACAGGAAAAGCCTCTGAAACAAAAGCAAGAATTTTACTTAATCATATTCGAGAAAAAAAAATTGCAACAGATCTTTTATCTCAATGATTTTCTTCATGCTATAAATTTTAATAAAAACATTGTTGCTGAAAGTTGAGGTGAAGCACTGAATAAAAGTTTGAATGGAGGAAAGCCTTCGAAAAATAGGGATTTTATGTCGAAATCTATGTGTCAATAATTAATGGTTTTTAATTGATATCTCCGTTAATTATTATCGGAGGATTATGTTAAATAGCCAAACATAAAGATGGGAAGATTACAAATCCATCGATACCTGGTTCGATGGTCAGTTTACTGTCGTTAAGGAAAAGTAACTCGGACATACATAGGTACATACGCTCAGTTTTTAATTATATAAGATTAAATTGTGAGCATGATTTTAGCTCGAAAATATTTTTAAACGTGAAATGATACTGAATGTTTCACGACCCTAGTGTACTTAAGTAAGATTTTGTAAAAAAAACTCGGAATTTCGATTTAAAATCTCTTTTCTCGCTATAGAAATCCTATTTTTGTTGCAGCATACAATTTAGGTATTAGAATAATATAAATAGCTTATGCATTTCGCATAAATTTTAGACCGTCTATCTGTTGATTGGTTGGAACACCCAACGATTAATATTAGTAGAAAATTTTAAGAGCGAGTAAGAACACTGGAATCTTTAACATATTTGCGACTTATATATAAACTCTAAAGTCTAAAATAAGAGAATAAAAGGGAACAACTTCAGTTAGGAGTGGAACGTACCCCACTTCTCCCTATTCGGTGTTTTTCCTTTCCCCTCGCTGCCGAATATGTTTTTTAAAATACCTATATCTCATAAAGCATTCTAAATTAAGGCTTCCTTTGACTGTTAGTTACGCACATTACATCTTTGAGTTAATTACACATTATTTATTTTATAATATTTTATTTTTGTCTGAAAAAAGTTTACTTACTTCTGAGGGATAAAAATAAGTTTTTTTTTTTTTGCTTTTAACGCTAAATATACTGCACCTGGCGTATCATTTAGAATCAAGCAAAGGTTTTTGGCTTCTCTATCTGCTAGAAAAACTAAAAATAAAATCTAATGTTATATTTAGTCTTAAATGTAGATATCCCATTCCTACCGACTCTCCCTTGCTTATGTCAACTTTACCTCTAAATGAGAACCCGCATCATTAAAAGTACTTGAATGAACAACAGAAATCTAGTGAATTATTTTGCACTAGTACATTTTTCTGTGTAAAGTCTCTCATACAACATAGTTATACATTATCCCCAAGTGCAAAACCGATTAAAATAGTGTAATATTATCAATCGATTATACATAGCAGCTGAAGATATCAGTTTCAAAGGAAAAGTGTTGAATATATTCAACGGGTAATCCAAATTATAGGTAAAAACAATGCTGGTGCATACAATAGCTAAAAAATAGACATAAAACTCACACATACAGAAAAGTTATATCTAAAAACAATAGCATTGATTGTAAAAAATATATGAACTAGCTAAAAACAAACAATAACATAATCATAAGTCATAACCGTTGAAGAAAAAAAAACACTATTTAACATAAGCGTATTGTTGTACAAAAGATGTAAAAATATTTTCCAAAAAAGGAATGCCTCACTTGATGTACCACTCCCTCCCCATTGTCACAAGCTGTCGCAATTTCAGGAATTCCACCCCCTCCATCTAAAAGCGTAACATCATTTGTAGAGCGTGACCCCCTAACGAATATTACTTTTTTTTATTGAATTCACTCTTTACTCAAACAATAACGAAAGACACTTCTACAAACTCTTCAACTCGGAAAAAGAAAAAGCAAACCCAAAAAATGTCCCTAGTGATTTTTTTAAGTTGCATTTTAAAATAAATATTCCCGTAATTCCTCCTGTTAAACTTTTCTGACTCATGGCTGGAATTCAGTATGTTGGAAAGAAGACAATCCAGAAGATACACCAAAACTTAGCACTTCAACTTCAACTCTTCGGACGGTGTTAAAAACATCAAACATGGACTTATTCCAAATAAGGCGCTCTGTGTGACGTTACGTTACGTCATTTTCCAGATGAATGGGTTGCTAGATTGAAATCTTTATCTCTCGCACAGGATGAACTTCTTAATTTTCTTTTAAAGATACAAAGGAATAGTAATGAAAACGTTCAGTCTTGGTGTGTGTGCGTTTGATGTGTAGATTCTATGTATAGTTCGCAGTCTCAATGTTTGTGTTTCGCTGCTCTCATACTGAAATTGCTGTCGATTCAAATGCAAATGATTAAATTTAATTAGTGCCCAAAAACTTTTAAAAACTGTTTGTTTGCAATTTTAACTTGATGATTGAAATTGACTTTTCGTGAGGTTTAAAGTTATCCTAATAATTGACGGAATAACTGAACCATGTTAATAATTCATAATTTAGCTTATTTTTATAACTATTGAGATATCACGATTGCTTATAGATTTCACGTAATCGCAGCTTAGTGTTGTTTCTTACGCTTTGTGATTGGTAGATAGGGAATCGCATGTTCCATTGCTTTAGGAGACTATTTCTGATGCGATGTCTCCTTTATAAGATAGATGTACTAGTATTTACGAATGATTGTTCTTTATAATATCTGACTGGAGAATGTCTTATACCAAATAGTACATTTGAATAAATTCATTCAGAATGGGTTTTCCCATTTTCATTTTGTCTGTCTTAACAGTGTTTAGAAAATGAAATCAATTCCTACTAGAGTCAAATAAGAAAAATTTATTTTAGTTACTTTCTATTAAATAATTACAATGAATATTAATGTGCATATACATGTAAAAGAAAAAAATAAAGTCAATTCCTACTAAGGTCAACTAAGAAAAATTTATTTTAGTTACTTTTTTTGAAAATAATTACAATTAATATTAATATCTATATACAAAAGAAAATTTTTTCCAACGATCTACACACTTCGCCACTGATGGTATTTATTTCTAAATTTATACCCTGCTAAATATCTTATATCAGAGAAATTTTTTCTCCCATATAAAACTAAAATTAAATAATTAAATTTAATTAATGAATTTATGTTTGGAAAAACATTCACTACAAGTTTAAAAAATTGTACTTGAACTTGAGGTGATGAATAAAAAGTATTTTATAGGATTGAAAACTTGAACAAGATATACATATACATATATAAGAGAGAGAGAGAGAACTAATAGCAAGAATCGAAAAAAAAACCCTGATTCTTTTTCTTCCTTTCTTTCTTTCTTTTTTTTTGTAATTTTATTATCATTATCTTCTTTTTTTTTCTTTTTTGAATACTGTAAGTGTGCACAGCTCTTGGTGCATTGATTATTTATTTTTTATGATTGCTTCATGCATTATTATAACTTTTAGAGTGTCTCAGTTCATTAGAGTTCATGTATGATATTTACTAATAATAAAAAACAAGAAAAGATTGCTTAAAATATGTGCAAAATTATAGTTTTTAGAAAAACGGAGTAATCAGTTATAGAGCATAAACATTCGAAAAAAAAGAACATTAAAAAACGAAAAGAGCGGTTCAAAACCAGGCTACAATCTTCAGTTGTAAAAACTTTTAATTTGTCAGGAACATTTTTTTTCTCTTTTTTGTTTTATTAATTCTGGATAACTGCGCGACACTTAATGAGTATGTCTTCAGTTTTGTGTCGATAGATGCGGTAACACTGTTAAAATATCGGTGCAGCAGTTAATATAAAGAAACGGTGAATCAAATTTACCCTGAATGACTGTACTCTCACACTGTCAAAATAAATAAATAAACTAATTAGTTATTTTAAAAGTGAATAAATAAATAACTAAATAAATAAAATCTTTACTAATAATAAAGCAGAAAGTCTCTCTGTCCGGAGGATGTCTGGATGTCTGTAGGATGTCTGTGACGCACATAGCGCCGAAACCGTTCGTCCGATTTTCATGAAATTTGGCACACAGTTAGTATGTAGCATGGGGGTGTGCACCTCGAAGCGATTTTTCGAAAATTCGATGTGGTTCTTTTTCTATTCCAATTTTAAGAAAAAAAAACTATCATAAATTACGAAATTATCATAACGTGGAACCGTAACATGGGCACAAGCCAATTGGCGAGATACGAAATTATCATAACGTGGAACTGTAACGTCGGTACAAGCCAATTGGCGAGAAAATTCACCATACATTATTTGTAAATATACAAGCGAATCAAAAGACCTTTAATTTTTCTATTACGGGCGAAGCCGTGCGGGTGCCACTAGTAAATAAATAAAAGCTTGCCTGTTTTTCTAGAAAATCTCTAGAAAACGTGACTTCTATAAAGGTTTCTAGGAACGATACAGCTTGTTAACACTTTCAGGGGCGGTAGGCGCGCTGTGAAATCACAAATTTATAAATTTTTTGTCTCTTTTTTCCAATTTTTTTTTTTTTTTTTTGGTATCAAAATCGCTTGAGACCTTTTCTTTTAAGTTCAATAAACAATACTATTGGCTCAATTTCTCGTTCAAATCATCAAATTCTCAATTTCTTGTTGAACTTAAAAATAGGATTTTTTTTTCTTTTTTTTTTTCAAATTTTTAAGTAACGCTGAAAGAGTGAATCATTTTTCTTCATTTTTACCCGAGGAACTCAATCATATTGTTCTAAAATATTCAAAGTCATTTTTACATTTCATGAACATGTTTTTTCTTTTCTCTAGGTGGGGGATTTGAACAAATGGGGACACCACCCCTTGCAAAAAAAATTCCTAAAAAAAGTTTTTACTGAAAAATCTATGTATAGATAATCAAATAAACCTACTTATCGTGTTTTTTCATTAGATTTCTAAAAAAATAATGACGTGCCCCTGAAAGGGTTAAGCAACGCTACTTAAGAAGGAGCTGTATCGTTACTAGAAACCTTTATGGTAGCCCTGTTTCCCAGAGATTTTCAAAAAAAAAAAAGGTAGGTGTTTTTTTAAACGTGTACTACTCGGAAATACTTTTGGAAATATTTAGACCTAATTGCACTTTCATAGACAAGACAACAGCAACAAGAACTCAAAAATTTCGGACATACATTTCTTCATGTGGCTTATTCTAGAAACCAGGGCTGCGGTGTCGGAGGGAAAATGACTGACCCCGATTTCTGGTTTTTTAGTCTTTGAATTCGATTAATTTACCCCAAAATCAATTCGCCTCCGACTCTGACTCCACAACCCTGGTAGAGTTGCAAACTCGAAAGGTGAAATTCACCGACTCCGACTCCTGAAATTTCAAAGACTCCAACTTCGATTCATTTACCCCAAAATCAATTTGCCTCCGACTTTGCAACTCTACCAGGGTTGTGGAGTCAAACTCGAAAGGTGAAATTGGCCGACTCTGACTCCTGAAATTTTAAAGACTCCAACTTCGATTCATTTACCCCAAAATCAATTCGCCTCCGACTTTGACTCCACAACCCTGGTAGAGTTGCAAACTCGAAAAGTGAAATTTGCCGACTCTGACTCCTGAAATTTCAAAGACTCCAACTTCGATTCATTTACCCCAAAATCAATTCGCCTCCTACTCTGACTCCACAACCCTGGTAGAGTTGCAAACTCGAAAGGTGAAATTGGCCGACTCCAACTCCTGAAATTTCAAAGACTCCAACTTTTACCGCAAACCAGTCCGACTCCCCGACTCAGCAGTCCTGCTAAAAAACAGTTCTTATAGACAAAACAGCTAAACACGCTCTCTTTGAGTTTCGGTTTCGCTTCTGTTGGCGAAGAAAATCTCGCCTCGTCTTGGCGAACTCCTCGGCCGTGCAACCCCGAATCCAAATCGAAAGCAAGACAAGTTCCTCAGAAAGTGGGCTGCTCTTTCCCCCTTTTCAGTGCCAAAAGAGGCACTTCTGACAGCGGACGTGTTTGCGCGGAACTTTCGAACGTTTTTCGGGGCTATGTCATCTCTGAGTCGTCTGCTGACCCGTTTCGGTTGAAACCCGGAGGGCGCTCCAGCTCTCCATCGTGGATTAATCAAGACTTTTCCGATTTGGAAATTTTTTTACTTCAAAGTGCGTGTGTTGTGACTGGAATACCTTTAATCGTGGTGAGTACTGAAATTTATAAGTGTACTTGTTTAGAGAGATTTTTATTAATTCTACATTCTACAAGCAGTTGAGAAAAAAAAATATTTTCCTTTTATCAACCTTATCACCCTTAATTAATTATCAACCTTTTTACAGGGTTGATGTCATGTTTGGCGAATATTTGTCTGACATATATGGTCAGTTTCGATTGCTTATGCGAAATTTAAATCAAAAGCAGACATATTCACAATATATACACATTTTCAAAAAAGTGACTTTAAAATCAATTTACATTAAATTGCGTTATTTTTACCAAAACAAACCATATATTTCAGGGGATGTCGTTCCACTTGTAGGAAAAGTGGGGAAGAAAGCAACAGGAATTTTTAAATATTACATTTTTATTTATTACGCTTTTACATTTTCAAAATGTTACATTTCAATTTTTTTTTACTGAATAGTGTCAAACGTTATAAACGCTAAAAGTCAAAACATGTTTCATAATTTTTTTTCTATGCTCAAATTTTTATCTGCCAGTTTTTGTCTCGATTTTCACAAATAATTAAAATAAATTTTAAGCACCCGACTTGCTTTTTCTCTCCCATAAAACGCTATTTGCCTTCATTCCCTGATTCCGCCAAAACACATATGCGTATATTTCACACTAAACTTGGTCCTCCGTTTGTTAGTTTTTCGTGTACAATCAGTGTTTGAAGGAAATTATTTACAGTTTAAATAACTTAGTGTTTGAAGCTAACTTGATTTCAAAGGGGGAAAAAAAACTAGTTGTCCTACTAGCGTGTAATACTCAACATACAGATTTTCAAAAAATAAATGAATGAATAAATATGAATAAATAAATAAATAAGAAACAAATATTAACTCCCAACTCCCCTCCCATTAAGATTTACTAATTTTTAGCTCAATTAATTTAAGTCCCAGTTTATAACGTTTTAGATAAAATGCTGTACTCTAAATTACTGTTACTTTACACAGAAAGCATTACACCCCAACTAGCTGATAGCTATCCATAAATATGTTTTTAAAAAGTGTGAAAAAGCTAAACTATATTTTGTTAAAAATTGGACAATAAATGTACAAAGATATTTTTGATGTCTCCACAAACGTATTTCACGCATTAAAAATCGAACACGTCTCAAAAATTTGTCAAGAGCATTTTCACGCTTTTAGTTTGTGTTTTAAAAAATATTTATATCTTCGTGAAAAAAAAGCGGGGAGGGGTGATAAGATTTTTTAAGATATAAAATTTCAATATCTTTTTTTTTTTTTTAAATACAAAATGTCAAACATTCTAAATGTTGAAAAAAGAAAAAATATGCATTTCTTCTTTTCCTGCCTTTTTTTTATCCTTAGGATGTCAGTTTCTTAAAGGTATTTATTACCTGTTTTGTTATTTCACTCCTCCAAAATGGATTTCACCCCGCTAAAAATTTTTAAGGTGAAGTTTTACTCCTTGAAGAAAAAAAACCCCTAGCTGTATATCTTAACAAGCCTCGTTTTAAAAAATACTTTTTTTCTGCATAAAAAAAAACCCTATGTTCCATTCTGCACCCCTGACAATGTCTATAAAAATTTCAAAATGATCGGTTGAGTAGTTAATGCGTGAAAAAATTACAAATAAACAAAGTCACTTTCGCATTTATAATATTAGTAAGGATGTACATAAAGTGAATTATTTTAGTGTAGACTCATTCTGTTTTATAATTAGTTACCGCTTCTTCCCGCATTTAAATGGAAACCGAGATCTCTTTCAAACGCCATAAAAGTTTGATTCTGTAATACAGCAATGCCCGCTAACATAGGCTGAGAGAAACTTACGATTATTTTGTACAATAACAGCAAAGCCATAAAAATTGAACATGACACAAAATAGCTTAACTCGAGAAACATCATCAAGCATCCAAAACAAATTATGTATGGAACATAGTTACATGTGACACTAATATCTCTACATAGTATAAAATGAAGTGCCCAAAAAGCGTCTGTTTGTTTGAACTCGCAAAACTCGAGAACTACCCGGCCGATTTCGCTGAAATTTTCACAATTTGTTCCTTTAAGTCCTGAGAAGGTTTGCAGACCAGTTCGAAAACAATTCGATGAATAGTTCTTTTTTTATTCCAATTTAGGCCCAATTTTCACATAAATTCCCGAATATGGGGGTGAAAAATTACTCGCAATTAGTAATGTTATATATCGTTGGAAAGGGAAGAATTTTCCGCGTTCTACGCAATCTGTCCCAACGCTCTAACTTAATTGCGGCGGGAGTTATTTACGTTTTTAGCTCGAATTTGTTTAGGCTTAGCTTAAATTTAGGCACTACATTCTTCATTAAATTTATCAGTAAAAAGTGAAGGAATTGTCCTACAGTTTTCTTTTTGACACCATTGAAAAGAGCTACCTTTTTTACTCCAGATCTAACTCGACCTACGGTCGGAAGTTTAACCCACTATCTCCATTAGAAAAAAAGTTACAAGCGAATTAAATGAAGTTCAAAAATCTGTTCTCTATTCAAGTTTTCAACCATTTTATTTTGCGTTTCCACGGTAACGCTTTTTGAATCCATTATTTCCATCTTTCTCATTTTCAATTCTGAAGCTTATTTTATTTTGTGTTGCCATGGTTACGCTTTTTAAATCCATCTTTCTGATTTCATTTTAATTTCTTAAAAGTATTTTAATACCTGTCGTCATTGCTTGGAGGAGAAATTTTGCATGATGATTTTTTTTTTCTTCTATTTATGCCTGATTGTTGAATATACGTCACTTGACACAATTTTTGTTTTCAAAATAGACGGCTAGCTGCGTTTCAAAGCCGGGCAACGCAGCTAGTATAATATAAAGCTATAATGTGATATAGTTGTACACTTAATAGAGTTATTATGTCATAAGCGTAAGAGAAGTAAAATAATGAAAACGCAAGTATTAAAATTAGTTGAATTTAGTAGTTGGTAGTTAACATATTATTTATTGAACACTAGCGGTGTTACACTGTCTGTCTCGAAAATAAAAGTTGTGTGAAGTGACGTATGCTCAACAATCAGGCTTAAATAAAAGAAAAAATGGTGTAAAATTTCCCGGAAACGTGTAAAAAAGAGCATATTTATGACTCAGAATTCCAAAAATTCATTTATTATTATGAGTAATTATGAGGAACACACACATACATTTTATACGGATATAAACCCGATTAACCTTAATTTAAAACGTGTACTGACACGTGTCATTAAAAAATGATGAATCCAATCATTACTGCCATCAGGTGCATCGAAATTTATCGAAAATTCGAGCGGACAAAGAGTATTTTTAAGAAATCTAAACATTCTGTTTTTTAGCTTAATAATTGCCGATTCCAGCTTTTTCCCCCTTTTGTGTTAAAAAAAATCATGTAAAAAGCGTATTGTAAATTACCGAAGGGGAAAATAATTTAACATTTGTCGGGCTTCAGAATGGTAGTTAGCATACAGCTCAATCGGCATGTCGTTTGCTTCACGGCTAATCTTGGAAGCAATGGTAGGTCCCTGTAGAACAGTTTTCTCATTCGCTTAGCGCGGGGTCTTGCGATGGAAAAACCTTCCAGTTAAAATTTCAGTACGGTTGTCCCAAGTGACCTGATTTTTTATTTATTTATTTTTTTTAAATATTATTGTAAGATTTTAAATTTTATTTACTTATTTGTTTCAACTTTTTCAAATTCCGAATAAAATGCCCATTTGCCATGAAATTTATCGATATTTTTAATGAATTTATTCGATTAATCATTGCTTTAGTTTTACAAGCTAGTCAATTGTTTTACCTGTACGTTAATTAAAAGCTGAGATTGTAGCCTTTAGAGATGAATAGTACAGTAAGACCTCGATTATCCGAAACTCTTTGAACCGGAACTTCTTTTAACCGAAATAGGGTTCCTTGAATATTGTTATTCCAATTATTTTGGTAGGCAAACAATATCACTTTACACCCACTAGAGAAGAATCGTTCTTCCTGAAACCACCGAAATATGTTCGTGTAAAATAAATTTCTGAAATAATATTAGTTTTCAAAACGCTATTCAAGTTGAAAACTACTGAAACTGGGAGTAAAGTATTATTTTCTTAGTCAACTAGTGGTACCCGCACGGCTTTGCCCGAAATAAAAAAAATAATAGGTCATTTGGTTCGCCTGTATATTTACAAATGATGGATGATGAATTTCTCGCCAACTTGCAATGTTCATTTGCATGCTCATGTTACGGTTCCACGTTATGATAATTTGGTAACTTACACGTCCTCGTTATGATAATTTGCTCGGTAAAATGTTCTTAAAATTGTAATAGAAAAAGAACAAAATTGAATTTTCGTACATGAATTTCGTACATTTGTAACATCCAAAAATGTATATTAATCACATATTATTACTGTTCAGATAGATACTTTAACAGCCTAGAATATTTTAACATATTAAAAGAATGTTAGTTTTTAATAAACAAAATATATTTTTTGCTTTTCTCCCCTTAACTCTATCGTTTAGCTATAGTCTTAGCGTCACAACCATACGTCACTGCATGATACGAGTTTAGAGGCTAACTTATTGATAACTGATTAATATAAGAAATATCAAACAGCCAAGGTCTGGAACGTTTTTGTTGATTAATTCGTAAACGTCTTTTATTAGTAAGAGAAATACGCCCTACCATCTCATGATTAATTCACCTGTTTACCAAATACATCATTCTTGTCTAAAAAAAAAATAAAAAAATAAATAAAAATAAAACTGAAACGCTAACTCAATTCTTACAATTCGTGCAAAAATATGACACAACGGGATCTTGAAAACGCTTCAGAAACATTTTGAGCTCAAAAATAAACGCAAGAATAAACTTCCCTTTTTCTTCTTTTAATCAACATTGATTTTGCAAAGAACAAACAGGTACTTATCGTTTCACTGCAACCGTTCATGCTCAATATTTTGCATGATTAATTTTAAAGCTTGAATAATTTCTATAAATTATGTATTGTTGTAGTTTTCATGTTTCATTTCGTGTTTTATCTTTATTTCCAAATTTTTTATCATGCACGATCACTAATTTCAAAATAACTAATCCGGATGTGGAAAAAAATTGTTCTGCTTGTGCAGTTATTTCATAGTACTAACAGAAATATTTTTATCATGCATGATCACTAATTTCAAAATAACTAATCCGGATGTGGAAAAAAATTGTTCTGCTTGTGCAGTTATTTCATAGTACTAACAGAAATATTTTTATCATGCATGATCACTAATTTCAAAATAACTAATCCGGATGTGGGAAACAAATGTTCTGCTTGTGCAGTTATTTCATAGTACTAACAGAAATATTTTATCATGCATGATCACTAATTTCAAAATAACTAATCCGGATGTGGTAAACAATTGTTCTGCTTGTGCAGTTATTTCATAGTACTAAAGAAATTTTTTTATCTTGCAGGATCACTAATTTCAAAATAACTAATACGGATGTGAGAAACAAATGTTCTGCTTGTGCAATTATTTCATAGTACTAACAGAATTTTTTTTTATCATGCATGATCACTAATTTCAAAATAACTAATCCGAATGTGGGAAACAATTGTTCTGCTTGTGCAGTTATTTCATAGTACTAACAGAAATTTTTTTATCATGCAGGATCACTAATTTCAAAATAACTAATCCGGATATGGAAAAAAACTGCTCTGCTTGTGCAGTTATTTCATAGTACTAACAGAAACTTTTTTATCATGCATGATCACTAATTTAAAAATAACTAATCCGGATGTGGGAAACAATAGTTCTCCTTGTACAATTTTTTCATAGTACTAACAGAAATATTTTTAATGCCTGTATAGGCATATTTAACGCATTGAAAACAGGAAATAAGCCCGAAACATTTAATCAAGCATACATTTTTACGCTTTATACTATTTATGAAAAAGAAAGCTGCGGGGGAGGGGGGAGAGCAACTAGAATTCTTTAAATATTTACATTTGAATGATTTTCCTTTTTAAATTCAAAATATCAAGCAGCCTAATTCAAAATAGCTCTTAGACTCCTTCAGATTTTGCATTTCATGCTTAGAAAAATGTTATTTATTTTTTACTAGTGGTACCCACACGGCTTTGCCCGTAATAGAAAAATTAAAAGATCATTTGGTTCGCCTGTATATTTACAAATAATGTATGGTGAATTTTCTCGCCAATTGGCTTGTACCCATGTTACGATTCCACGTCATGATAATTTCGTATCACTCCAATTGGCTTGTGCCCATGTTACGGTTCCACGTTATGATAATTTCAAAATTTTCTCGTCCGTCTTATGATATTTTTGTTCTAAAAATTGGAATAGAAAAAGAACCACATCGAATTTTCAAAAAATCTCTTCGAGGTGCACACCCCCATGCTACAAACTAATTTTGTGCCAAATTTCATGAAAATCGGCCGAACGGTCTAGGCGCTATGCGCGTCATAGAGATCCAAACATCCTACAGACATCCAGACATCCTCCGGACAGAGAGACTTTCAGCTTTATTATTAGTAAAGATTGTATGTAGAATCCTATTCTGCATCGAGCCATGTGAACGTAATTAAAAATAAAAATCCTTCATAATTTTTACCAGTGATAAAAGAGCGCGCGTCCAATCATTTGCATGCTCCAGACAAACGTTTTCCCTCTCTCCTGCAAAGTCGCAATCACGTGAGTTACGTTGTTCTGGCTCCGTGATACAGATTTAGTGAATCAATATTTTTTTTTTCTTCAGAAAATATTTCAGAGAATTTATAAAATTTTAGAAAATTGTCGTACTGAAATACTGGGGTTGAGGTAGGAGTATTGTTTACTTTCAAAATGCGAAGAATTACTGTCTTTGCACTTTTGCGCATTCGTCCGTCCGTGTTGAATTTATAAAAATAAGGATGAGAGAAAATTAAAGATTAGCTGAAATTTCCTTTTGTTGCATTTCAGTTATTTTGTTATTTGTGATACTAAAAATATTTTCTCTTTAAAGTTTGTTCAAATTTTGCGAAAATGACCTGCGTTATTTTTCTTAAAAGTGTATATGCGAATATGATTTTCTTTTAATTCTAAACTTTCAACTGTGACTTAATTTTTACTTTAACCAACGTGAATGTTTTTCGATACAAAATAAAATCAATAAAGACACAGGGGGAAAAAAGCATTTTATTTTTTCGAATAAACGCAAGAAAAAAGTATAAAAATATTTAATCTGATAAATTTATTTATTTATTTTAATCAAAATGTGTGTTTCAGTATTTGTCTCCACACAGATTGTTGCCTTGTATAAACTCACAATTTATATTCCTCCCCCCCCTGCCTCAAAACGGGACTTCATTTGTGGGCAGCCCCATAGATATTATTTTCAACTGCTTTCAATTAGTAGTAGATGAACGACGTCCCTAGTTCTTATTTTCCCGCCGATTATTTTTATATTTTTTATTTTTTACTAGTGGTACCAGCACGGCTTTGACCGTAATTGAAAAATTAAAAGGTTTTTGGTTCGCCTGTATATTTACATATAATGTATGGTGAATTTTCTCGCCAATTGGCTTAGTTACGGTTTCACGTAATGATAATTTCGTTTTTTTTCTCGTCCATCTTATGAGAATTGTTCCTAAAATTGGAATAGAAAAAGAACACAATCGAATTTTCGAAAAATCGCTTCAAGGTGCACACCCCCATGCTACAAACTAACTTTGTGCCAAATTTCATGAAAATCGGCCGAACGGTTTAGGCTCTGTGACGCTATGCGCGTCACAGAGATCCAGACAGACAGAGATCCGGACAGAGATCCCGACAGACAGAGACTTTCAGCTTTATTAGTAAAGATAAAGATTCTTCAATTTATAGTCTTCCTAGTTTATATTTACGTTATGTATGAATGTATGTGTGGGTGTCGGTGTATAACGTATTTGGTTATGATCTTGATGTAGAAAACTGCACAAGAGAATGTAAGTGAAGTGAAAATTAAGTTTCACTTTCGCTCCTCTTCCCTTATTGTTATAAAATATGAAAGGAGAGCGCCATTTGGTTGAGCTGCTTTTCATTTCACCCAATTAACTGTAACTGTAATCGAACGAGGCATGGAATTTGACCAACTTCCAAGTATCTACCTCCGCGATCATTGTTGCGTGTAGCAGAAATTCTTAATTGTTGCCACTGCCCCAGACACAAAAAGGCAATTCATTTTTTTTTCTCCCCTCTTGCGCTCATAAGACCCGGCCCTGTGGTCAACACAAAGCTTTCCGAATGTGTCATTGTTTATTGTTCGCAGGCTACAGTCACAGTGACCGAGTGGGCTCCAAAGTCCTTTCGAATTGAGCAGTCCAGATAGCCGGAAAATGGGTTTTCACTTTTCAGCGGGCTGGCATCCATTTTTCATTACATAATTATGAACAAAATAAATTCATCTCACAAAAACCGGAAGTCATTTTGTTCTGCTGCATGTTTTGCTCTCACGTAAAACAGGTGGCGATTTTTTTATGTATTGATTAAACTAGAACGTTCAACGAAAGATCAAAGGATGTATTTAAATGCTTGTAGAAAGTATTACTTTTCAACCATTCTAATTTATAGCCTTAGGAGGTACATAAATAAATGGCGTAATAGAACGCATTACAAATCTTAACCCCTTCGAGATTAGTGCCATTTTGAACGCATAGTGAATATGTTACTATTATTGTATTGGAGATTTTTTAGAAACTGGTCTCTTTATTCTAATGGGGATGTTTTACTTTTTCTAATGAAGAGTTTTGAAGACTATTTCCCTCATTCTAATGGGAAATTTTTGGCATGTTGCTTTTAATATGCTAGGTATTTTTAATGGAACTGTTGACGCTATTTAGGAATTGTTATCCTTAAATATTGGAATGAAGCGTCTTACTAATCAGTCGACTCGCATTATAACGACTTTTCGAAATGAGCCGATTAACTTCCGTAGGATATAATATTATTTTCATTTCGATATCACGACCGTAAAAAAAAAAAAAAAAAAAAAAAAAAAAAAAAAAAAAAAAACATGCTCTTGATATTAAAATCCGAATTATTAACATTAAGATCACTTTTTTTCTTCTTTTGATTCTAGTTTTAAGTTTTGATTGAGCTTTCGAAACAGGTTGTATAACGGAGAAAAAGGTTTAAGTTCAGTGGTGAGCTACTGGGCGATTAATGTTTTAGAGTTGCTCTTATAATTTTCATTTATTCCTTGTAAAAACCTTTCGAAATCAAGTTTCCTCATCACTAGCAGTTTAAAAATGAAATTAATTCCTTTTTTTTTTTTGAGATGAAAAAGATTAACGTGCCAAAATGAGGTACATGCCGGATTTTACTGTGGGTAAAAGAAACAAATCTTCTTTACTAATAATAAAGCTGAAAGTCTCTCTGTCCGGAGGATGTCTGGATGTCTGTAGGATGTCTGTGACGCTCATAGCGCCTAAACCATTCGGCCGATTTTCATGAAATTTGGCACAAAGTTAGTTTGTAGCATGGGGGTGTGCACCTCGAAGCGATTTTTCAAAAAATCGATTTTGTTCTCTTTCTATTCCAATTTTAAGAAAAAAAATATCATAAGGTGGACGAGTAAATTACGAAATTATCATAACGTGGAACCATAACATGGGCACAAGCCAATTGGCGAGATACGAAATTGTCATAACGTGGAACCGTAAGATGGGTACAAGCTAATTGGCGAGAAAATTCACCATACATTATTTGTAAATATACAGGCGAACCAAAAGACCTTTTGATTTTTTTATTACGGGCAAAGCCTTACGGGTATCACTAGTACTTAATAAATCTTTACTAATAATAAAGCTCAAAGTCTGTCTGTAGGATGTCTGTGACGTGCATAGCGCCTAGACCGTTCGGCCGATTTTCATGAAATTTGGCACAAAGTTAGTTTGTAGCATAGGGGTGTGCACCTCTACGCGATTTTTCGAAAATTCGATTTTGTTCTTTTTATATTCTAATTTTAAGAAACTTTTTCCGAGCAAATGATCACAACATGGAATACTAAATTACGAAATCATCATAACGTGGAACCGTAACATGGGCGAGACATTTAATATAGCCAATTGGCGAGAAATTCATCCTCCATTATTTGTTAATATACAGGTCAAATGACCTTTTAATTTTCTACTACGAGCAAAGCCGTGCAGGTGCAACTAGTGTTTAAAAATGGAAAACAACCTATTCTCGTTCAGTATGAAACATCATAAACTATATGAGTTCGCATTATTATGTGTATAAGTTATTATTAAAAACTAAACGTATTGGCTCCAAACCAGAAATATATCTTATATTTTTATATTAAAAAACTATCAGTTCGTATTAGTTTTGCCTGTTTGCTAGTAATTAATATATAGTTTTTAAAATCTTACTTCTCTCGCATTTTTTATGAATTTTATTCTTTTAATGGTTAACTTATTACTTTTAAAAGCAAATGATAATTTTTGAAAACTGCACTTGTGTTATGACTTTGACGAATATCGAAAAAGTATATAAGAATATCCCTGATACTTTTGATAAAAATGTATTAAAACCATTTTGCTGACGTTGGGCTCCATACAGAGACGTTAAACGTAAAGTGATCGAAAATGCTTTGTGCTAACATGTGAGTAAATTGTAAAAACAATGTAAATATGGCACACATTGACCATTATAACCATATTTCCGTTGTTTTTCCAATTTATTCATAACTAGCGGTACCCGCACGGCTTTGCCCGTTGTAGAAAATTAAAAGGTCGTTTGGTTCGCCTGTATATTTACAAATAATGGATGAGGAATTTCTCTCCAATTTCCTATGTTCATTTGCTCGCCCATGTTACGGTAGTTTGCTCGTCCACGTTATGGTAATTTGCTCGGAAAAATGTTCTTAAAATTGGAATGGAAAAAGAACAAAATCGAATTTTCGAAAATAGCTTCGAGGTGCTGACCCCTATGCTACGAAATAATTTTGTGCCAATTTTCATGAAAATCAGCCGAAAGGTCTAGGCGCTATGTGCGTAATAGACATCCAGACATCCAGAGACAGTCTTTCAGCTTTATTATTAGTAAAGAAAGAAAATATGCTAATTAATTATTCATGGCGGATTATTTTATAAAAGACTTTCTTTTAAAGCTCGGTGAGCAAAACAAATAAGCAATGAAAACTTTTCCCGGAATAAACGAAAGAAACAGTTTGGTGTTACTTTTATCACTGAATGATCTCATCTCTTCAAGTTTAATTGCTAAAATGGCGGTCAATGATGTAATGCATGTGAATGGTCTTTTTTTTTTTAATTCCTTATGCATATAAATTTAAATAATGCTATGAGAGGAAATGAAACAGAAATTTCAAGCGCAGTAACGTAGACAAGATCTATTTACTAACTTAACTCTTCTGTGGAAATATATCTTAAAACCGCACTGTTAATAAAAATTTTATTTGTTGGTCATTTTTCCGTCTAATTTCTTTAAAACTAGAAAGAAGAAAAGAAGATCCTAGATAGTTTTTAGATTAAGCATTGAAAATATTTATTTATTTTTAATTAAAAAAATAGCGTCATAAACCAAAGAAAACCATAAAACCATGTTCAGGGTTTCATAAAGCTGGGAAGTTACAAAATTTTTTGGGAGATAATTGTATTATTGATATCTCATAAAAGTGCGCCACTTACGAATGTTTCTCAATTTGACTTTTTTTCCCTTGTCAATATCTCAAAAAAAAAAAAAAAAGCTTAATATCTAATAAAAATATAATACCAAACAAAATGTTTGTTTGCTGATCATTCCCAAAGTTATTAACAATTCCTGGGGGTAAGAAAGTATCTCATAAAAAACTGTAATATTGATTCTATTATGCTAAATTAATTGTCTTTGTCAACAAGTTATAAAAGTGAAATGTTAACAAAGTTTCCAAACAGTCAGTTTTTTTATTTGTTAATTAAATTATTTTTTAACTATCTCATAAAACTTCATTGTTGTTAAATTCCATTGATTTGACTGTTTCTATGTTCATCAATAGTTCGTACATAAATTCAGCCAGCAGCTTAGACATGTCTATCTTTATTTTTTGATCAGTATTTCTAAAGAAAGTTTTAAACTCATAAACTAGAAAGCGGAATTAAAATCTGAATTTCAACATCTATGCATTGTTAGACTTTATGACTAAAGAAGAATACCACACCACAAAAAAAAAATATATTACTTTTTTTAGAATCTAAATGGGGAAATAAGGTATTTTCCATCTTCTGTTGCAAACAATAACATTTCATTTTTCAATACATAGTTACCTACAGTCACTCCATCTTTATAACTCTCCAACTCTCTCCTACCTTTTGATCCCCCAAATTCATTCTCCTATCACCGAATAAAAGCTCAGAATCATCTCCATTCAGATGAATCAAATTCTCAAACAGACCAAAGTATAAATAATCTAAACCTTTGTATGTAGACTTTGTGAATGAAGCAAAGAAATTTCATCGAATCTCGCAAATTCGAGTTCAATTACAGATTGATGTTCCATTTGCGGTCAATTGCGTGGGGATTGTCCGAATTTCTTGCGGCGATAGAATCGAAGAATTAGGTTGCCTCTTTTGTTCCGAATCACTGTACATCTGTAACCAAAACACCTGAATTGCTTGCCCTTCAACAGTTGATTTCTTTGTTCGTGACTAACAAGAAGACAGTCGACTTTTTAAGGAAAAAAAAAAAACTTCTGATCGATATCGTACTTTTGATTTCCTTCATTCCGTGTTTCATCTCAAAAAAAAAAACTCTGCTATCTTTATTGATCAAAACATGTCAAGCAATGAATATTTCATCTTGCTCACTTATTTACTTTTTTTCCTTTAATGATTATTATTGATTACAGATTGATATTTTCATGTTTCATGCCCGTCTAATAAGAGCGCCCCGTCAATTAATTCCCAGGTTAGTTTTATAAACTTTGTAAAATTGTTGTTAACGTTGTGACAACCATTGCAAAAAGTTTATGAAACGTTTAAATGTCAGTGTGCAACCAGGGGCACCCCAATAGGAGGTCGCTGTGACCTCCCTAAATGTTCCGTATTCGGCAAATTTAGTCTGACGGTTAGGCAAATTTGGAGACATTATAGCGATATTGGAACTTTTTAAATGCCCGCATGTCCTTTTTCATTGGAGATAGAGTTGAACTCTCTTAGTACGATCACGTTTAATACGAAATCACGGCTAAAACGAACATTTTGTTCGTTAAGTTTGATTTGCTATTTAATTGCATTGAAAATTTCACGTATAATACGAACATTAAATTGAAAGTCTCGGCTAAGACGAACAAAAATGTGTAACCTCTTTACTTAAAATATTCGTGATTGGATACTATAGTTTTCTTTTGTAGAAATTGTTCATAATTTTGTTAGGTAGTAGAGTCCCACTGTGCATTGATAAGAAAATAAGAATTTCGCATAGAAAATAAATCCTGTACATTTACTTACCTGTGGACGTTTCAATTTACCTGAAGATAAAACTGTTCATCTTCGATTGTGGGTTACAACCTATTCCGCAACTATCGATTGTCATCTTCCTTTTTCAATATTCTTCAAAAACATTTTCTTTATAAGAAACAAGTGGTTTTTTCTGAATGTTCTAATAGTTAGAATACAATATGTTTTAGTAGTAATATTTTTTAAATGTGGATAAGCATGCATTTCTTCGCTTTTTCACAATGTCATTCACTCACGGTTGTTACGGAAAATACGAACAAATTTGTGGATTTTTGGCAGTTTGTATAAACCAAGTTCAACTGTACTTATGTGTGCTTATTTTATCATTCGGAAAAACTTGGAGTTCTATTAAGCAAGTTGAGTATTTTCGCCCTCCCAAAAATTTACACTCAGGGGGCCCCTGTGTTCAATCTGAGTCTTTTGTAGGGAAAAAAGAACCTTTGATCAATATCATACTTTGATTACCTTTTTCTGAATTTCATCGAAGAACTCCTCTTTTTTTCCTCTCAAAAACCAGAATATAGGTTTAATGATAAATATTTGATTTTGGGCACACCTTTGCAATTTTTCTTAATTGTTTTAATTTTATTGCACAGTGATATTGTTCGTATTTTATTCAAGGCTGATAAAGAACTTATGTTCGATATTATACCTTGAACTCCTTTATTCTGCTTTTCATAGCAGTAAAACACGGTTCTCTTTATTAATCAAAACTCATATTTATCGGTGAATACTTCGGTATATCTTATTCACCTACTTGGTTTTTTTTTAAATTTACTTTACAAGGTCAACTGTTTTTTGGAGGTTAAAAAAAAGCAATTTCGTTCAAAGTCATACTTTAATTTAGTTTATTTCGCATTTCATTACAGAAAGCACTGTTCTCTCATTTAATCAAAACACATGTTTAACGATGAATACTTCATCTTGCTCTTTTTTAAAAATTTAATGTTTATTTTAACTGTATATTATAGCTGTTATTAATGTATATTTTATGGCACAATAAACATAAGTTTAAAAAACGAAGCTTTGTAAAATTTCAATTAAAAGTTCCTCGAGAGTTTTTCGTCATTTTCCTCTTGCAATGATTTTGTTGCTACAAAAACCGAGTCTAATCACTGTTCTAAAAAGCAACGCACTCCTAGATGAGTGAAAAAGGATCTTTAATGAAATGTCATCCCGTTGCGAGTTCAATGAATTTCCATCCCGCAAACGAAAGCAAAACCATATAGCTTTCCTTATCGGTTTATTAATTTATAAATGGTTCTTAATTAAAAAATAAAAGTAGTTTTTCCTTGAAATAAATAATTTCTAAATCAGTGTTCTGGAACTCTGCTCTCATTGCTAAAAGATGAGCACAGAATGTGATGTCACATACAGCGACACGCGCGAACGCCGACGCCATTTTTTCCTCTTTTCAGAACAATTTTTTCATTTTCTTCAACATTTCTAAAAGAGGCGGTGGCAACGGATTAGCATCCTTTTGCGGAAAGGAATGATGGCAGCTATCTCGTACGTGATTCTCTTGCTTTGTAGAGTAGAACACATTTAGATTTTTAAAACGAAACGAACGCTCACTCCAGGCGTTTGTACTGCCTCCTGCTTTGAGCTTCTTTCTTCTTTTTAATGGTTGTTCGTCGAGCGTGAAATGATTCAATTAGTTTGGTGTGGTGCCGTTTGCTATTTATCCCAAATGCTGAAAGATGTCGTTTCAAACATTGTAACTTAAACATTAGCTCTCTCAAAAAATGCTAGTTGACGCACTTTTTTTTTCTCCTACTTCTTGTTTTTCCTGATGGGGGTGGAGGAGGGGGTAATTTTTTTCCTAAGACATTATTTAGGTGCGAAAAGACAATTCGAAAACTATACAAAGTTTGAATGTGTTTTATTAAAGTGCTTTTTTTATGCTTACTCTGTCACTGGCAGGTGGGCAAAGTTTTCTTTCTTTTTTTTTTTTGCTGAAAACAAAGAGATTAACAATTCGCAGCTCCAGAACTCGAATACGCTATCTTGCGGTGATTAACAATACTAAAGAAAAAAATAAAACATTCCATTCTATGTGTTTTCTTTGGGGTAAATTAGGCTTCAGACAGATTATGGTGTAATGTAATTTCAGCAGAATAGAAAAGAAAGCTTGCCACAAACACGATGAAAAATTACTGTCATTCACTAAGCGTCAAAGCAAGCTATAAGTTGCGGCATTTGTTGGTTTTACCTTTTTCATCCGCCATTAGACAGTGGGCACAGCGCCCCCTATAGTTTATTGGAGTTGCGAATAGTTATAAAGTTAATTTTGTTAATAAAGTTAACTAATTAATTTCAAGGCTGAACTTAAGCAGGCATAAAACTGTCAATGATGAACTTTTGAAATACAATAAGCTTTTAATCGTTGCCAAAAAACGAAAATAAATAATAGGAAAATAAAGTTAGGAAATGAGTACAACATTTTTGAAAACTTTTTTTTTTCATCGTATACTTGTTAAAAGCTTTTACTATGTTTGCTATGTGCTGGCAGTTTCGGTAGGTTCCCTTTTCAAAGCTGCACTTAAGCATACATAGAAATATGGTTTTCGAGGTTTTGAAATTTTTCAAATATGGTCGGCTTTCGAGGCTTTCCTCAGTTCAAGTCATAAATTTAAAAGATTTTTTCACCACATACTTTTCAAGGTTGAAGGTAACTTTCAAAAAGGCTGAACTCGACAACAGCTTCTATAGAGAAGACGCTTATCAAGTAAAGCTTTGCTTTCACGGATTACGCGATTGAGGTACATCAAAAGGCAATTATCGGCTAAGAAACGGTATGAAAGCGTGAACTCCGAAGAGATGAACTGAAGAAATTTTGTCTAGGCCTGAAGATAGCCAAGAAATAGCATTAACTTTTTTCTTATTCGTCCATATTTGAAATAAACGTGTAAAAACCCATTGTTTTTTTCCTCGAAAATAAAAAAAGAAATAAAACTAAAATACATAAAACAAGAATGGCGGGATGATAACTGTTGCTGTCTCATGTTGATGTTGTAAAACAGTCAAGTTAGTGTTTTCTGGTTTCCTGAAAATGAAATTTCAAGAGAGGCCAAGAGGCGGCATAAAAGCGTTAACTGTAAAGAGATGCAGTAAAGAGATTTAATCCACACCGAAAGTTAATGAAGAACTCATACCAGTTTTGCATTTATTCGTCTGTATTCAACATATGCCTAGGAAAACCTAGTCCTTTTTTTTCCGGAAATAAGTAAAGAAATGAAATTAAAGGTGCAAAACAGTCAAGTTAGTTTTGCTCGTTTTCTCGATATGATGTTTGTACTGAGCTTAAGTGGTCACTCCAAAGGGTCACTCCTTGTTAAAAATAAAGTTCAATGTTTCACCAAAACATTGGTTAAATCTTGCAGAATTTAGTTACAATCATATTCTTGGTGAAACTAATCACTAAAACAAGATGGTTGCAACTAAATTTTGCTTGATTTAACGAATTTAGCTGCAAACATCTTATTGGTAATAAGTTTTACGAATATTGTGGTGTTTCTGTTTTTTTTTTTTTTTTGATTAGCACCACTTTGTAAAAGCACCATTACATTGATGAAACTTATCACCAACAAGATGGTTTCGGTTAAATTTTGCTGGATTTAATCAATTTAGCTGCCACCATCTTATTGGTGAAAAGTTTCACCAATGTAATGGTGCTTTTGAGAAACAACAGTTTATAAACGCACCATTACATTAGTGAAATTAATCACCAACAAGATGGTTGAGGCTAAATTTTCTGGATTTAATCAATTTGGCTGCATCTTATCGGTGATAAACTTTACCAATGAGGTGGTTGCACCATAAGTTTCACCTATGTTACAAAATGGTGCTCTTGTTTAACACCATTTTGTAAAAGTACAATTGCATAGGTGAAACTTATCGCCAGCAAGATGGTTGCAGCAAAGTCTTTTGCCAGACGAATTTCTCGGTGAAACATTGAACTTTATTTTAAAGAGCATGAATAAAGTTAGTTCCTCAACAGAAGGTAATAACTCCTATCGTTTTTGTATTTATTCATCCGTATTCGCATAAACGCGAGAGAAATCCAATGTCCTTTCTCTAAAATAAATAAAGAAAGGAAACTAAAATGTACAAAAAAAGAATGGCGGGGATAATAACTGTTTTTGTCTCATGTTGCAGGACAGTCAAGTTCACTGTAAAATGGTTAAAACGGCCGTACGACGTCGATTTAACGCTACTGCTCACTCTAATTATAGTTTTTAACGCTGCACCTCTTTCACAAGATTCGCTCTCTAACTGTCTGGAAGGTATAATCAAGCAGTAAATTCCCCGCTCTTTTTTTCTCCCTTTAGTTTACGGTTCTTTCGTACAAGTAGAAAGTTTTTTTTCTTTTTTACTTTTTAGCTTTATCCCTTGAAACAATTGAGGGAAAAATATCGTCTGATTGTAAAAGAAAATAATTTTATTCAAAAAAACAAATTGGATATATTTTTGAATATTTTGTTTTTATTTTTTACTGTATCGTTTGCCAAATTTTTCTTGCGTTTAGTGTTAGATTATTTTTACAGTAGAACCTCCATTAACTGACACCTCCGAATAAGGGACACCTCTATTTAAGGGACATATTTTCTGGTCCCAGTCCCTTTGAATGGGAACTTCCTCGTATTTGCCTCTAATTAGGGGATACTCTGTTTAAGGGACAGTCACAAAACAAAAAGATTATAATAAAAATGCAAAAAATAATGCATAAGCATATAAGAAATAGCGAATTTACTGGAATTCAAGTTTCACTTTTCCTCTAAAAATTAATTGAGTTAAGTTTGACATAAACATATGTGAAAGAAACAAGCAATATGTATTGTAAAAAAAAATTGCTGAAATTTATACATGCATAATTTGCCCTGTCAACAATTTATTCAAGTAGGTTCAAGGCCGACGAACAGTGCACAGCAACTAATTAACTCTGTATATAAAACTTTAAAAAATTAAACATTAATTGTAGTTCACATAGTGTTACATTGTAAATTACATAACATAAAGCAAATATATGAAATGAACTACTTCAAAATTATTTCTGTCTGCTACAAAACTTTGCCATTACAAAAGTTTTGATTAAATTTCAATTAATAAAATAATATAAACTTAGAAATTTGAATAATTATGAATTTTATATGACATAATTAGACATTTTCAGCATTTAATCTTAAGTGTTAATAGTCAACGTTTATTGTGATATTATACTACTTAGTACACAGTTGCGTCAATTTATCCCCCTCCGAATAAGGGACACCTCTAGTTAAAGGACAAAATGTCTGGTCCCCTTAGTATCCCTTATTGAGAGGTTCCACTGTAATTATTTTGGCAACGGTTAGAATTTTAAGTAATTAAGATTCTTATTGCTCTCACTTTGGCATGCGTTTCCTGTGAAATCCGTGAAAACTCTGGAAAAAAAATATAAGTATGCTTTTTTCGCCTGCATGAATGGTATTTAATTTCATTCATTCGTTTTTCTTCTACTTATTCATTTCCAAACGATAAATCTCATCTTATTGATAATTTATTCATTTCTAAATGATCAATCTCATCTTGCAGATTATTAATTATTTCGTAATTTCTTTCGAATTGGATATTTGCACGTTATTGTTTCATTATTTATCAACTCTAAATGATTTGATCGGTAATTATGACTAATTATTCTTTAAATCATGTTTATTTATCTGTTTGGTAATTTCTTCCGTACTGAGTGTTCTTTGCACGTTATTATTTTGTTATGTATTTAACTTTATTTAATTATAAACTGATTATAATGATTATGAATGACGCTATACAATTATAATTATGAATTTTTATTTTATAAATCACATCTAACTTAGGAATTTCCTACACCAAAGATATTTTAATTAATTTACAAAAAAAAAATATTTTCATTTTCATTTGGTCCCCTTTCAAATTAATCAAAAAATTAAAAAAAAAGTGCATTTTTAACTGTTTTCAAATTTAATATTAAATTGCGAACATTTCTCACTGTATGCACTGTTTTTCTATGATGTTTGCTTTTTGTTTTAAACTTTTAACTTTTATAGTCGTGACATTCTTGAGTGTTCATTTTGTACGATATTTAGTACTAGTGATACCCGCACGGCTTCGCCCGTAATAGAAAAATTAAAGGTCTTTTGGTTCGCTTGTATATTTACAAATAATGTATGGTGAATTTTCTCGCCAATTGGCTTGTACCGACGTTACAGTTCCACGTTATGATAATTTCGCATCTCGCCAATTGGCTTGTGCCCATGTTACGGTTCCACTTTAGGATAATTTCGTAATTTATGATAGTTTTTTTCTTAAAATTGGAATAAAAAAAGAACCACATCGAATTTTCGAAAAATCGCTTCGAGGTGCACACCCCCATGCTACATACTAACTTTGTACCAAATTTCATGAAAATCGGCCGAACGGTTTAGACGCTATGCGCGTCACAGACATCCTACAGACATCCTTCAACATCCTACAGACATCCAGACATCCTCCAGACAGAGAGACTTTCAGCTTTATTATTAGTAAAGAAGATGAATAAAAGATATGATTAGATACACAATGTATGCAAAATTAAAACTTTAGAAGCACGGAATAAACGGAATAATTGCGTAGCTGCATTCTTTGATCGCGATTTTTTTTTTTCTTCTTTTTTTGGAAACGAATTTAGGTTATATTTTCAAAAAATATAAAAACAATTAAAATCGGAAATTGAGTGCAATGATGGTTTTTGTTCTTTTTGAAATAATATATTTAAATATTATGTCGAGTTTTTTGGTGTGCTATTCGTTCAAAATAATTTTTTTTCTTCTGATATTCAGTTGAGGGTTTATTGTTAAAATCACTCTACGAAGTTTTGAGCAATATTGATTGATGAATACGTCTGGCAATAATTTTATTAAATCTTGAAAACTTTTAAAGAATAAGATTTATTAAATTGTGTGTGAGCCCATTTTGTTTTCCAACGAAATTTTTAAAAAATATTCAAGCATCATGGTTTGACCCGTCATGGTATGACGGGTGAAAATTTGCTTCTACATTTGAACGCAGCAAACTGCCTGTTTGGTGATATTTTGGTGGTTTAAGTTTTAACTTTAACTCCAGTGGATTAACCCTTAACTCCAGTAGATAGCGGTCATTGCTAACCATTTTTACGTTTTTTCATTCTCCTAAAATGAGTCTTACCAGTAAAACAGATAAGTTACCGAATCGAGTTCAGCCTTGTCACAATAAAGCCTTTCCCTGAATGTTAAACTCTGCCAAATCATATCATCAAATTATCGTGCCGTGGCGCGAGTTTTATTTTTGAAACACGCGGATTACTTTAACATCGACTATTATTTATATGAGGATTTTTTACTACAGAATTTTTATAACATTCGAAATTAGTGTGGCTTCATCAACCAATGCAATGCTTTTTCTCATGCATATACAAATGTGACATCGTTTCTTTTTTCCGAAAATAAGGTTATTGTTGTGTTTTACGTATTTACTTCCGAAAAATTTCCGCTGACCTACAATCCATTGCAAAACAACTTCTGAATACCTCAAATGGTTTCCATCATAATATTTATGCTACAATTTAACCAGTCGGTTAACTTGAAAGAACAAAAACGAAGCTCTTGTAATTATTTTCATTATGTACTCAACTATAAAACAATGTTTGACTTAGGTTAATTGCACGGGAGTAATGTTCAAATTTCATCATAGGATTAAACGTTGATTCGTCGTTTTTCCATTTTCTCGTAATTTCATTTCGCAATGCGTTTGTTGTAATGTTCTGCCATCAAATTCAATTTCTTCTATAATTTCCTAAAGTAATTCTAAAACAAATGATCGCTTGCTTCTTTGATAATTTAAATAGCTTCTAAAAAATGTTTTGATGGGGGAAAAAAACTGTACGTTGCGCCAGAGGAAAAATTTCCACGTACACAAAAAAACCGTAATTTATATGTGTAAAATCAAGCCACACAACATCATTGAGTTTTCCAGCCAGAACTGCCATTTTTATTATTATCGTTCCATCCAACAAGACAAAAACTGCGCCCACTATAAATTAAAGTAGAAGTTATGAATTAAAGTAGAAGTAATTAAAAATAAAAATAGAACCAAACAAATACTATTTTCTTCAATCTGACAATCCTCAAATTTTTGGAGTAATTTTCTTGTTTATGACACTAACTTCGGTTTAAACAATGTAGTCAAGAATAATGCTTGATTAGAACTGAAATTCAACAAGCAGTTTTCAAGACATCATGTTAAACTACCTTTGTTATTTTTCCTTGCGCAATAAATTATTATAATAATTTTAAACACGCATTCAGAAATTTGAATATATACATTTTGTTCATCCTTGACATTTACTGATTTTTTGAACTTAGCCACGTTGAAGTTTAAAACATGTATTTCACAACATGCTCAATCAACAATAAAATGTATTTAACCTATATATGTTGTTCTTTTGTATTTGTAAAAGATTCGAACTGCAAAAAAACATACACAATAAATAAATGGCTTTCTATTAATTCAAAAATTTTGCCAGGTTTTTTTTTTTTCTATTATCATTTTGTTCCACACATAAAATATATCGAAGGAAATTGGTACAGGGCGCAGGTCTGAATAAGCTATCATAAATTTCTGGATTCGTTCTGAAATTAATTTTGATAAAAGTACAATACTGACTAGAAAAAAAAAGTCTACATAAGAAGAGAAAATCTTATTGGCTAAAATAATAATCCTGAAAATGAAGAAAAGAATCATAATACCTAAAAAGAGAAGTCTAAAATTGAAGAGAAAAATCCTTACTTCTGAAAATAAAAGCAAAATAATAACCTAAAAAAATGAAATAAAGAGGAAATTCTGACCGCTGGAAAGAAATTTAAGCCGGATGTGAAAATTCTAACTGCTAAAGACAAAAAAATAAAAAAGTTAAAAATGACAGTGCAGTAAGAGAGAATCAAATAGACTAAATGAAAAGTAATGAATAAGTGAAATGCTTACTATAGTTCTAAATCAAATATTTTAATAAGTAATAGATTTTAGCGATAAGCAGCTTTCGCAAAGAAAAAGGTTTTTTGAAGACCCGAAACACGTGTATACAATGCAATCGGCATGTTTGTGCGTCAAACATTATTTCATGTTAATTTTCATACCTTAAGTACATCATTATAACAAGTAACTAAAATTAAAAACTAAAAAAAAACCGATTGAGTCGCAATTGTAGAATCAAGAGGGAAAATTTGAAAATCCTTTTTAGTTGTACTATTAAAAATCTACCTATGGCCTTGTACTATTAAAAATCAATTATAAGTATTTTATTTGTTAACTAGTGATACCCGCACGGCTTCGCCCGCAATAGAAAAATCAAAAGGTCTTTTGGTTCGCCTGTATATTTACAAATAATGTATAGTGAATTTTCTCGCCAGTTGGCTTGTACCCATGTTACGATTCCACGTTATGATAATTTCGTATCTCGCCAACTGGCTTGTGCCCATGTTACGGTTCCACGTTATGATAATTTCGTAATTTATGATAGTTTTTTTCTTAAAATTGGAATAAAAAAAGAACCACATCGAATTTTCGAAAAATCGCTTCGAGGTGCACACCCCATGCTACATACTAACTTTGTGCCAAATTTCATGAAAATCGGCCGAACGGTTTAAGCGCTATGCGCGTCACAGACATCCTACGGACATCCTACAAACATCCTACAGACATCCAGACATCCTCCGGACAGAGACTTTCTGCTTTATTATTAGTAAAGATAAATAGAAACTGGCAACAGATAAAAATGTTAAATCATTGCTTTTAATTTCATTGTCGGCCAACAATGAATTCGGTTACTAATCGCTTGAATAAAGGCTTAGCCGTATTTAAAATCATCTTTAAAAATGCGTTATAATTCGAATTCTATGTAACATGGAAGTTCCAAACACATTCTATCAGACGCAGGAAAAAAAACTCTTTATTTTGGTACTAAATTTTTAAATTTTTAAATATATTTTCACTGCAAAAATCGCGAAAAACCTTTTTAGAGTCTTTTCTTTATCTTTACTAATAATAAAGCTCAAAGTCTCTCCGTCAGGATGTCTGGATGTCTAGATGTCTGGATCTCTGTGCCGCGCATAGCGTCTAAACCGTTCGGCCGATTTTCATGAAATTTGGCACAAAGTTAGTTTGTAGCATGGGCATGTGCAACTCGAAGCGATTTTTGGAAAATTCGATTTTGTTCTTTTTTTATTTCAATTTTAAGAACATTTTCCGGAGCAAAATTATCATAAGATGGACGAGTAAATTACGAAATTATCATGACGTGGAATGGAAGAGCGAATGAACATAGCCAATTGGCGAGAAATTCATCATTCATTATTTGTAAATATACAGGCGAACCAAATGACCTTTTAATTTTCTACTACGGGCAAAGCTGTGCGGGTACCACTAGTAATTAATATATTCGTTTATTAATGTCATCCGAAGACGGAACCTAGCTAAGAACACTCTCGATCAACTCTCCTTTCGAAAAAAATTTTTTTTTTTTCAATATTGGTCCATCCGTTTATGCGCTAGAGTGCCACAGACAGACACACAGATACACAGACACGTCATAACCCCCTTCCTTTGTGTGTCGGGGGTTAAAAATGGGTTACAGAGAAAAAATTGGACAAAACTACGGCTGTGGAGTCGGAGGGAAAATGACCAACTCCGGCTCCGACTACGGCTCTAGGAATTTTAGAGCCTCTTCACTCCAAAATCAGTACGACTTTGACTCCGCAAGCACTGGTAGAGTTGCGCACTTTGAGGGAAAATGACGGACTCCCAGGGGTGCCCATGCCCCCCCCCCTCCCGCAAATTCAATGGCGCAAATTCCCCACCTCCCTAAAAAAAAAATTTCTCAACCCTTTTTCCCTTTTTTATGTTTTTTATCTCTCTTTTTTTATTTTATTTATTTATTTTCAATATTTTACATTTATTTATTTGTTTTTAATTATTATTATTTTATTAGAAACGTTCTGTGCTACGTCAATGACATACACACACAGACACACACACAAACTAAATAAATAAATGAAGTAAAATGTAAACAGAATAAAGTAAAATAAAATAAAATAAATAATTCAAATTAAAAATAAATCAATAAATAAATTCAAATAAATAAATACCCCTCCCCCTCATTTGATGGTGTAACTTGTGCCATAATCCTCCCCCCCCCCCCCTCGTGGTCACCCCTAACCGACTCTGACTCTAAACCTTCGGCTCTCGACTCCGACTCCGCAGTAATGGGCAAACCTCGGCATTCCAGGTTTCTCCCCACATGGATCATTGAAGATTTTTTTTCCCTCATCGAGTGCCAAAAGATTATCCACCTCCCACTCTGCGTGATCCGCTGGGGCGTTATCTTTTCCTGCGCTTTTATTAGAACCTTAATCAAGCGTGGCAGGGCACGACTTATATTGCTAAGACTATATCTGAATATAAAGAAATTAAAGAGTAATGGAAGAAAAAACTTTTCCATCATCACCAAGTCATAAATCTCTCCACCAGATACCAATGTTGTTAGCTGAAGCTAAGTTCTGCAAAATGGCTTCGTCGTCTCAAGGTCAAGGTCATCGTTTTAATGATGCCGTTACTGAAGGTATTCAGTGAGAGTCCGTTATTTCACCGCTCAGTTACCATGATGCCGTTCACCTTACGCGAACTCTCCTCAGTTCTCAATTACTTAATGTCGAATTCATTATCATTTACAAAAACGGTTAATTGCTGCAGCGCCCTTTCAAGGTCAAGAGGCAATGGGATGAAAAAAGGCTAAATCTTTTCTGAGAATGAGAAACGGGCCCTATGAATAGTACCTGCAATATTTTTACTTTCCTTTGAAAACGTGATTAGTTTATATGACGCAATAAAAATTTTATGGGGACAAAAATAGTATTATCAAACTTTGATAGATTTTTTATGTTAGTTTAATTGATATTCATTTAATAGTTTAAAAAAGAGCTTATGTCTGCAGCTATCTTTTGATTGCCTGCACGTTCGTAAAGAAAAAAAATCATCTTACTTTCATTGTTTTTGTTCCGATGTGTGCATTATATTTTCGAAGTATTATAAAACTTCTCTTCTAGATCTACATTAGAAACATTTCCGAAGCATTATCAAGCTCACATTCCATTATCTATCTTATGTAAATTTCCAAATTATTATCAAGTCCTCTTTTTTTTTCCCATATCAAATACATCATTCCGATGTCTACAAAAAATATGTACATTTCTAAAATATCATCAAATCTTTTTTCCTCACATCAATGACTTCAACTTCAGCATTTGATCGCTCTTTCATAATGGAACTTATTTCATAAAATAAATGTACAAGTAAGAAACTAGATTTTTTTTTTTTTACATCTGTAATAAAAGCTTATAAGATTGAGAATTATGCCTATGTTTGCTATATTTTGAAGTACAGTAGAATGCCTTTTAACAAAACCACTCGAAAATTTTAGAAGTGACAGTTAATAATGACAAAATTAAACTCACTTTTCCTTGAGGCTATCCACGCAGATGAGTCCAACCTCGTTTTTTTTCAATTCTTTATTTTTAATGATCTCTTTAGTATAAACAGAGATTTTTTAACGCCTTGATAAGCATATTTCACGCATTGGAAACCGGAAATAATTCGCTGCAAAATCAGTCAAGCGCATTTTCAATTTTTGCAATTTGAATAAAAGTTTAGCATCATACAAAGTGGAAAGGGGTGGGGGAGAGATAGGAGCAGTTTTAAATATTGCAATTGCATGTTTAAATATAAATTTTCGAACATTTTAAATATTGAAAATCAAAATTCTACACTACTATTTCTTTCTCTGCCATCTTACATTTCTTCCTTAGAACAGTTTTGTTTTTTCATAAAACTGATTTCTATTATGATATTTAGTCTTCGTATATTTCACTCCTCCAAAATGAATTTTACTTCTTCAAAATATGTCAATGAGTGTTTTCATGCCTTTAATAAGAGAGGGGGGGGGGAAGAACTTTAGCGATACCTCTACATTATCTGCAATCAATCCACTGCAAAATGTCTTCACTTGCTTTGCCTAAATGCATTATTTATTACCGTTTAACTGCACTGAAACTCCTTAATTAGTCAGACTATCTTAATTGCGAACGCTTTCTAGAATGTTAAGTACCCTCCGCCTTATTCCCTCTGATCGTAGCCTTAACTAGTAACGATTAATGCTACTTCGGCAGCCAATAATTCAACAGACTCATTAACCATCTCACAGAATTGTTAGCTGTTGCCCCTTTACTCTATACTTATGCACTTTAAAGAAGGTCTGTCATCGCTCCTTCACCATGTGCGAGATGTATGTAATAATAGGCGTCACCAGGATCAAGGGCGCAGGGGGGGGGAGGGGTATGGCGCAAGTTGCGCCATCAAAATTTTGGAAGGGGTTTTTTTTTTCTCAAATTTATTTATTTAAATTTCTTTATTGATTTATTTTAATTTAAATCATTTATTTTATTTTATTTTATTCTGTTTATATTTTATTTATTTTAGTTATTTAGTTTGTGTATGTATGCTATTAAAAGTCAGAACATTTCTAATGAAATAATAATAATAGTAAATAATAATAAAAAATAAATTAAGAAAGAAAAAAATATTTTTTTAAAAA
The DNA here is from genome assembly GCF_026930045.1 of Uloborus diversus. Classification (NCBI taxonomy): domain Eukaryota; kingdom Metazoa; phylum Arthropoda; class Arachnida; order Araneae; family Uloboridae; genus Uloborus; species Uloborus diversus. The sequence continues at coordinate 18,492,561 of NC_072732.1, read as the reverse complement.
TAAATAAGTTGCAAAAGAGAACTAAAATAAAACGAGCTGATGTGTGCATCACATGACTTCCTTTTACACCAATTTAATGCTATTTCCCTATTATTGCAATTTTAATGGGATTCTCTCTCTAACTCTTTAAATATCACTAGCAATGGCCACATTGAAAGCAGATTTAAAAAAAAAAAAATCGCCAAATTTTTCGCCAAGTTGGCGACAAAACTTGGCAACCAAAAGACTGGCGATATATCGCCAAGTGACCGCCAAATTATAACACCACTTGAGTTTGCATCGAAATTAACAATGATTTCCCCCCAAAAAGGTGCAAAAGACCCCTTTAGAAACACCCGAATGCAACCAAAATAGGAGGTGCACAACTAGACCCCACTACGAGTCTATGTACCAAATTTCAACTTTCTAGGACATACCATTTTTGAGTTATGCGAGATACATACGCACATACGCACATACATACAGACGTCACGAGAAAAGTCGTTGTAATTACCTCGGTGATGGTCAAAATGGATATTTCGCGTGTCTATACATTCTTAGGCACTTTTCCGCATGTGGTCGAATCGAAAAAAAAACTCAACATTCATTTGGGGGTGAGCAAAATGGAAATTAAGGGCGATTTTTGAGTGAAAATTTTTTCGCGAATACAATACTTCCTTTTTTGTAAAAGGAAGTAAAAAGGAAAGAGGGTTGAGAATTTTTCTTTTTTTATTTTGGGTGGGGGGTGGGGTTGCGATATTGAACTTGGGTGGGAGGGGGGGGGCACCCTGCAAGGGCGGATCCAACTTCTGGTTTTGGAGGGAATCATTGTTAAAATATGACCGCACAAATTGGTAAGGAGAGTCATAAATGTAATATTCGGGCCAAGTAGGAAGTATGGGACTCTCCCCCTGTAGGTCTCGAAATTGAAGTCTGAAAATAACAGTAACTGAAAATAGCGGTAACGTTAACCGCTTTAAATGAAGAGCAAGGGCATGACCCCACAGACTGATGACCCACCCTGTTTGCTACCTGATACGTACTGAATATTAAGGATCTGTTTCGAAGTCATTTTTTTCCTCGCATGTGTATATCGCTCGTTTGGAAAAAGAGTGCCACAATATGAAATTTTAATTTTTTTTTATTTCGCTCAAAAACCTTCAAAGGGCATTATCTTCTTTGGAAAATAATGACAAATTTTGTTTGTTCTAATATTAACCACTGGAGAGCGCAGCAAACTTACTTTTGTTAATGCAAATTGCCTGAAGAGTTCTACTTCAAACTCTTCTCCTGAGAAATTTCATTTCTTCGTATTGTGGCACTCTTCTTCCAAATGAGCGATATATTGTAAGGTGAACACAAGACATGGATGGGGACTTCCTTAGCTGTTACTCCAGTATTGAAATATACTGATATGTGAAACAACTAGTGTATGTTGGACAATCCTATCCTGGCGGCGTCGTAATGCAGTGGTTAGGATCTGCGTAGCCTTCACAATGCTGCCAATTTAGGTTTACCCCTACTGTAGATTAAGTGAGCTTTCTTAGTTATAGAATGGATTTTTTTTTTCTTTTTCAATCAACTTATCAAGTTTTAAAGATTCTAAGTAGCACCTGTGATCCGCATGCAATACTTACCTAGTTGTAGTATGTGGTAAACCAAATTTAGTCGAACCTTTTCTTTGCAACTACCCACATTTTGCCAAATTTGTAGTTACCAAGTTGCAGTACTCGGCAAATACTGATTTGAAGTGGATGGTCCGAGACTACTAACGTTATGTGAAAGCAACGTCATATAAAAGCATTCCTCCAATTAAGTTTTTAAAAAAGTTGATATTTAGATCGAAACTGATAGTAAAAAGTGGTATAAAAATAATGACAACAACGAAGTAAAATTTGCACATTTTGAAACAAAGATGCAATGTATAAAACAGTTAAATTATGTTCTGATCAGTAAAAGAGTGAAAACTCCAAGATCACTTTCAATCGGAAGTTCCCAAGAATTTAAAAAAAAATTTTCTCCACCATCCAATTCGAGCAGGAATGTCCGTATTTACATAAGCATTCAATAGAAAGGAACAGTTCCATTTCATGCCGAACGAAACAGAAATTCTATTTCGAAACAGAATTCTTTTTTAGAGGACGGAACATGCACTGGTTTTTGTTCTCGCTCGCGGTTGCCGTTAATAACGGAGGCTTTTTCTTTTCTTCCATTCGGCCTTCTTAAATCCCGCTTCTCCAGTTGCTTTTATTTATTTATTTGTTTTTTTTAAGCGAAATGAATTTAGGTCATTCGAAGCGAAATACCCGTTTCACGCTTTTCTAGGCCAGGATTTATTCCACGGCATTAATTGCAATTCGGTACGGTTATGATCAACTTGTTTGACCGGATACATTTTCTCTCTCCTAGAAGCGCCCATTTTAAATAGGAGAGAACAAGGCACCGCGTTCAATGTACCTTTGTTTATCCAATCGTTTTCAATGTGACCGATATAGTGAGAATATTTAAGGCCTCGTTAGTTGTCTGTGAACGCGTTTTTAATAGCTATCAAGTGTGAATGCTCATTCTTTCATTTGATCTTAAGATTATTTCAAGATTAGCCTACCTTGAATTTTCGGATTTCACAGATGTTTCTGATGAGTTTTTGATGCTTCAGTCCATTGAAAATCGGATGCAGTAGAGCTGAGACTAATCCGGATATCGATTAATCGAATGTCCAATCAACCGGAAGGAACAACGGCTACTCAGTTTTTTTGAATATGTACTGTACACGGTGCAATGCGTGCAATAACTTCAATGTGCACTTTTGTATATTTTTGTGTAAAATTTGTAGAAACCAAAACTTTTTTTTAAAGTAAAAAACTAACTTTTTCCAATACCATTTGTAATATGCTAAAATATGCATGAGTACAATGAACTAACAGGAAAACATTCGAAATTCTCCTTGTCTTTTAAGCAAACAATATTTAAGTGACTCTTCCCTTAAGAAATGTCTCTTTTAAATCTGTAACGTTGAATTTCAGTGTAAGTGTCTGACCAAAGAATCAAAAGTTAAGCACAATTTGATTTTCTTCAGCCTCGTGAAAATGGTGCAAATCATGCCCGAGATTTTGTAATATTTTTCTCCAATTTTAATAATTACCACCGATTAATTATATATTTTTAATCTATCATTTATTTAATTAAGTGTTATCAAGTATCAATTGTTTGTATACAAGTAATTTAAAAAGGATTCAAACATATTTTGCTTTGGCACAAGAAGGAGAATATTACGTGTCCTAGTTTCAAGCTGATGTCTATTATTACATTGCTTTCTCAATCCATTTGCACGGGTGTGAGACGTTTATGCACCTATTTGCACCATTATATTGCAAGTGATGAATTTCAGAGGTAACGGAAAGACAGTTTGTACAAAAAAAAAAAAAAAAAAAATTTGAATTTTGACATCTTAAATTTAAATTATGTTTTTCACAATCACGAGTGTGTGTATGTAGGCGTGTGTGTTTGTGTGTGGGAGGTATGTGTGTGTGTGTACGGGTTATGTGTGTGTAGGCATGTGTGTTTGTGTCTCTGGGGGGGGTATGTGTGTGTAGGCATATGTGTTTGTGTCTGTGTGCAGGCATGAATGTGTGGGTAGTTGTGTGTATGTGTGTTTGTTTTTGTGTGTGTATGTGTGGGTGTCTGTATGTATGCGTGTGTGTATGTGTTTGTGTGTGTGTGCGTGTGTGTGTGTAGCTGTGTATGTATGCGCGTGTGTGTAGGACGTGGATGCAACCTGAAGACGGCTTTCGCTAGAGGTGCAGCATCGGAGCAGTGAGGAGCCCGTCGACCGTGATGGTGCGGAGGGTGGCGGCGGGAAAAATCAAAGGAACGCAAAAAACAGTCAAGTGAGAACAATAAGCAATCGTGATTGCTCAAAAAAAGAAAAGAAAGGGGAAAAAAAACTATGTATTTTTGTCTGTGAGCCTATCAAAATAACCTATTTTTTCAAAAACTGATGCAAGACTTTTATACACTCATAGTAAGCTGCTAAAAAGCCAGAACTAGGATTTTTTTGTAAGTAACCTTTTTTAAAAATCAAATTTTAAAAACCGTAACGGAAAGAAATTTTTGGGACATGATTTTTACGCTATAATGTTCTGCCCAAAAGTTCAGCCAAACTATAAAAGGAAAAATTCTATAAAAATTAGGGCACATACAGGAGTGTTTAATCATTACAATTTCAGCTCTTGTTTAAAAAAAAGTTATTTTAAGCACATATAAATTATGTATTTGTTATGGGTAACGGAAGGATAGTAACGGAAGGACAATAAATCCAAAACAATTAAACTTGGTAAATTTCAACTTACAAACATTTATTCAGCTAATACAGCAGTCTGAAATAATGATATCTAATGCCTGAGCCATCTGTTACAATTCTGAATTCTTAAAATACTCAATAATTTTATCAAAATCTATAGAACATTTATCTTCTTTCTCAGGGAGCACAAAGATCATTCCGACGCTATTTTGCATTCTCAAATAAGATATTTCTATGCTTTCATCTTCAGTATGAAGTACTTGTCCAACAATGCTCTTTGTTAATTTCTTTCCCTTCCATTCAACTATTAAAACTAGTCCAAACGTTGATGAATCCTTTGGCATGTTCTCGTGACTTGGTGTTTTTGATTCAGAGGTATCTTCATTTTTAACGTTATTTAAAACTATCAGTGTTTACTTTGAAGTGAAATCTCCTTTGCTTTGTTGAAATACTTACTATATTCAATAACCTAACTTGTTACAGGGTTCAGATAGTGCTTATTTTGAGTGCCAGGATGAGAATGGATATTACTTTATCTTTTTAAAAGTTCGTGTTTGAATTTACTGATCTCATCGCAATACGTTTAATGGTTAAATCAATTTTTTCAACAATCCTTTCCTGTGACTTGTGGCAACAGATCAGAAAGCAGTTTCAATATTGTATTGTTCCAATATAAATATCAAGTTTCAAGTTTGTAAGCAACTGTTTCTGCTTAAATTGGCTTGTCATGTCACAAATATTTCATAGCAAAATGATTTTCACATGCTTAGGAATGTTGAAGTGTAGTTTTCATGATTTTTATCACATACAATAGAAGACATAAAATCAAGAAAATTTTTTTTAAAAAAATAATAAAAAAAAGTTTTTCTTTTTTTTTTAATGAAAGCACATATAGTCTTTGAACAAATATTACTTATTTATGTTTTAAATGGGACTACTAACTTTAAACAATAGTTTGTTTTCCACTAGCATTCTAAAATTTTACCCTGTATCAGCTTATAGATAAATGTCCTTCCGTTACCATTAAAAACCATATAAATTAAATATCCATTCAAATTATAAGTATGCCTCGTTGACAAGGGACATAATTCTGCTTTGCATAAAAAAACATTCATTTCTATACCCAATAGGTTTTCGTTGAACTAACTGAGATGTAGTATTTTGGTAACGGAAGGACATCAGACTGTCACCTTAGAAATGGGCCTATTTTATGGTTGAAAAAAAAATTTAATTAACTAGCAAAAAGTTCAACTAGACATTCAAAAGATAAAGGTTAACCTAAATACTATATTCTGATTACAAGTTTATTGAAATTACAGCATGTAACAGTAAAAAGATTTTTTGTTCTGTAAATACACAAAGAGAAAACTTGATGTTACCCTTGATTTTCTGAAAGTCAAACTATATGGAAAAAGGAGGTTAAGATTCAAGTAAATCATTTATTTCTAAAGAGAATGGCGCGTAGAGCGTGACAGAATACTGGTTTTAAAAATTCAAGTGTCATGTCTCCTTTTTCCTGGAATTCACCATTCTTACCATAAGAATTCCACCCCGGAATTCTTATGGTCCTTAAAAAGTTAAATATTGTTAGCGTAAAAAAAAAACCCCTACAATTACAAAATTTTTGTTTGTGTTAACAACCAAAATATTTCATAGTTTGATAAACAAAAACAATAGCAACGAGCATTTTTCTTTAAAATTTTCCCTTCCTTCTCTTGACTTATATAACGTATGCAAACATATGCATTTAGGGTACAGGAAGGAAAATGAACATTGAGTTGAGAACTCCTTCACTTCAATGGATAATCAAACAAGACTGGGCAAATTTGCAATTTTTGTGTGTGCGTCTACTAAAAATTGACAGAGATAGATTGAGATATTGATGATAGGTCACCCTCAAAAGATAGTAAGACATCTGACGAATTATATAAATTAATCACAAGATTGACCTCATAACTCAGAATCATTTTCTAATATAAACTTCGGTTTAAGCCCCAAAGACATAACGTTCCTTAGCCCACTTTGCATTATGTAGGGCGCTTGTTTCTTTTTTCCTTCTTTTACCTTGAGATCGTCGAAAAAATTGAACTATTAGCCATCCGCGTGCTGTTCACATTTGCAGTGAGTTCATTGGGTCAAACGATCTAACTCCCTGCAGCTTTCGATTTAATTCTCTGTCTGCGGCACTCAATGGATTTAGTAGTTGCTGTAGGAGATCGCCAGTGAAAACTTGTTTGTTTTCTATTTGGAGAAAAAAGGTTTTTTTTTTTTTTGTATGTAAGACATTGCTTGACCGCTAACGATAAAATAACCTGTTCGTTTTTCCGTTATGAAATAAAACCAGCGACACTACAAACCAAAATCATCTGAAGAAAATAGCGATTTTTTTTCTTTGAAAAATAAGCGTAAGATGAAAAAATGTATCAGTTAAAAAATATATAAAACTGATTCATCTGCGACTGTTAACTGTTTTAGCCAAAATGTGTTATGTCAAACTGATATTTACCTACTCCCTCCCCTGGTCAGAGCCTCAGAACCTGTCACAATTTCATGAACCTCATCCCCCCTCAATGCGTGAGTGGACGACTCCAAGGATCAATGATAGGGAATTCTTGTGGTCATAAGCCCCCTACAAAGAAATAAAATTTATAAAAGTTAACCGCTGGTCAAAAACTTTCTTTTTGAAGAAGTACTATTTCCATCCGTGTCTATCGCTCTACCTATGGATTGATCAATCTAACTCTATCTATAGCTATCTATAGCTATCTACATAGCTATCTACCTGTATATTTATACATCTTTTCCCCTATATAGTATCTATCTCTATCTATATCTACCTATCTGTACCAAAATATGGCAGTGTATATATCATAATCAGAGACTCATTTTAAATCGGTAAATACAAGAAAATTAGAAGATGCGGGGGTCTCTGCTGTGCTAATGTTAATGTATAATATCTATCTTTATCTATCTGCGTATCTATTTCTATGAATCTAAAACTATTTTTATCTTTTTATCTTTATTTCTAACTTTCTATGTAACAATATTTATCTATATGTATTTATCTACCTCTGTATAATCTCTGTACCTCTGCATCTATTTGTCTATTTCTACCTACGTCTATCTGTATATCTATATGCCTCTATATTTATCTCTCTCTCTCTCTCTCTCTCTAATATATATATATATATATATATATATATATATATATATATATATATATATATATATATAGTCTTTATCCATCCATTGAAAATTTCTCGCTACGTCGCTGCCAAGGATTATTTTTCTTCCCTGCTCTTTTCAATTACACCAAAAGTAAAATGGTTAAGAGCGAACTGTCCCTTTGAAGCACTTCCCCAAGTAAAAAATCTTCTTAGACAAGAGCTTTCCAAGCCTTTCCATAAAACAACGTCACTAATTCATTCATAAATTCATCGACATGAAACTGCTTTTAATTATCGAATGACAATGACCGATCTTTTTTAAGAACAGAAGCTGGACGCTGGATTGCGAGAAACGACACAAGGGATTCGGGAAAATGTCTTTTGTGTATAGGGTCATCGCATGGTCAGGAAGCGAGAGTAACCGAAGACCTTGGTCTCTTCTTCAAAGGTCGTCTTCTTAACAATTAAAAGACGCAAAGATAATCGTTTGGCCGAAGAGAGGTTACAACCCTTTGTTCCTTCCTTTATTGAAGATGAGTTTTTGTCTTCGTGATTTGGCAACGCAAGAAATGAGCGGCTCGTGCCTTCCATTTCGTTGAGTTTCGTTTTTGAATATTGGTGTGTTAGTGGTTTTGTAAGGAAAATGTCATTGGGTATTTTGCATAATCAAGTTGACTGGTATTTGATGATTTTACATGCCAGACGTCCCGGTTTGACCGGGACAGTCCTGGTTTTCAGACAAAATTCCTTTGTCCCGGCCGGTTTACTTCACGTCCTGGAAAATGATAATTTGACTTTAGGTGTCCAAATTTTTTAAAAATAATTAACTGTGAAGGATTATTTTGGATGATTACTTTGTCATTTGCAACATTAATATGAAAAATTGATACTGAATTAGCTTTTGAAGGTTTTTACAACAATTTTAAAACCAAAAGAGTTCTAGGTTATGAAAAGTACATGTAAATATTGTTAATTTTTTTCCTTATTCAAAGTGTTTCTCTTTTCTTAAGTAACTTGAAAATATTAACATGTAGGAAAACAATGTTCAAATTTATCTGATTGGGACAAGTATTATTACTCTTCGTTTTGGTTCATAATTTAGTAACCATTTATTCATAGCATTGGGAATGAATTACCCTCTAAAATACTCTAAAAACCAGCCAAAGGTGTGAACCCTTTCGAATACTCGCGATACTAGAGGGAGGGGGGCGGGGGTTCTCTTCCGATGTCCCGGTTGCACATTTCAGAAATCTGGCAAGCCTAATCTTACATATTGGACGTTTTGGGGAGTTATGTCTAAACTTTGTGGATAACTTAATTATTTATAATGAAATGTTGTTATTTTTGTGTAACTATTAATTAATTAATAACACTCCTTTGGTCCCAGTCCCTTTGAATTGGAACTGCACTGTATTTGCCTCTAAATGAGGGACACTCTGTTTAAGGGACAGTCACTGAGAAAAAAATACAGAAATTAATGCAAAGAAATATTGAATTAACTGGAACTTAAGGTTATTTGTTGTCTAAAAATTGACAGGTGAGAATATGACATTACCATGTCAGAGCAAGTGAATGCTCTGAACTTCTTGCTGAAAACATGCTTGCTTTTGCTCTTATTAATTTACTAGTGATACCCGCACGGCTTTGCCCGTAATAGAAAAATCAAAAGGTCTTTTGGTTCGCCTGTATATTTACAAATAATGTATGGTGAATTTTCTCGCCAGTTGGCTTGTGCCCATCTTACGGTTCCACGTTATGATAATTTCGTGTCTCGCCAATTGGCTTGTGCCCATGTTATGGTTCCACGTTATGATAATTTTGTAATTTACTCTTCTATCTTATGATATTTTTTTTTAATTAAAATTTGAACAGAAAAAGAACCACATCGAATTTTCAAAAAATCGCTTCGAGGTGCACACCCCCATGGTACATACTAACTTTGTGCCAAATTTCATGAAAATCGGCCGAACGGTTTAGGCGCTATGCGCGTCACAGACATCCTACAGACATCCAGACATCCTCCGGGCAGAGAGACTTTCAGCTTTATTATTAGTAAAGATTCGTGTAGGCTCAGCGCCGGCCAATGACAAGCTTACTTTAGAAAACTTGAAATAGGAAACTAATTTATATTGTATTGCTTTGTAAATTTTATGAAGTCAAACTAATCCATGTAACGAATTGCTTCAAAATAATTTCTGTAGTAAGTTACAAAACTTTGCCAATACCAAATATTTTTTTTTTCAAATTAGTTTTTAAAAGAATAAATTTATTAATTTGAATAATTTTTAATTCCGCATGAAATATTTTCAGTATTTCTTCTAAAATATAACAGTTTTCGTTTGTTATAAAATTATACTGAGTAAATACGCTGCATGCATTAACTCATATACCTCCAAAAAAGGGACATCTCTTTTAAAGAGACAAAATGTTCACTGCTCAGTCCCCTTAGTCAACAATTAAATTAACTGATGTAAACAATAAAGTTGAACATTTGTCTGAAAAAAAAAACTTTTGCTCTTATGCAATATTTAGGTCTCCCGCATAGTACTCCAAAATTCGGGTTTTCTAAAGTTAAAAGTTGGATTTTTCATTATGAACAAATTAAACACATTCAGAGGAATAAAAAATGTTTCTGACACTACTCCTGCTGGTTCGTATGTAAAATGACCTTCTGAATCTAAATATGTGCATGCTTCCCTTAAGCCAGAGAAGAAGCTTTTGCAACAAAAATGGCTGATTTGACACAAGCCAGAATTGTTTCTCTTTCCTATGTACTGCTGCCATTTAGTAATATGAATTGAAGTTATAATCTTTAAAATTAATGTACATTCAGTTGGTATATAGCCTTCGATTTTTAAAAAAATCGGATACGAGTCTTTTTTTAGGACATTTTTGTTGGAAGTGCCAATCACTGGTGCCGTGCCAATTACTGGAGATGTTACCCTACTAGTATGTGGGGTATCTGTGGGTCTATAGAAACAATATTTTTTACCTACTTCAAAGTTTGAAAAATTAAAAAAAATTTCCCGGTACACCTTAGTATGTAGCATATCCTTGACAATGCAAAATATCGAAAGGAGGCAAAATAAGTGCAGATATACTTTTTTCTGTTTTTTCAAAATAGGATTCAGGTCAGACAGAACACGTTTTCAGTTCAAAAAATAACAATTGAAAACATTTAAAGTTTTTGTACTCTTTTATTTAATGAAGCAGTTTTTTTTCCATAAAATATTTTCTACGTTATGTACTACTATCCTTCATATGAATTCAATAACAGACTTCATTGTCATATCATCCAAAGAAAAAAAATGCCTGTTCCGCTTCTTACGTAAAAAAAACTAAACGTTTTGTTCAATTTTCACGTTCGATTTAGTACTTCGAAGATGCGCATTTTTTTTTCGTCAACTATTTTTTTTTTAATGCATCCGTCAGCTCCGTGAAAGCGGACGACATTTTTCCACTCTATTAATCGGGTAAAGTGCGAATTGATATGCGTTCGAGTGTTTCTTTTTTTCTCTCCCGTGACATTTTGTTTCTTCTGTGAAGAGGGAGGTCTGAATCTAAGGATGTCCATTGATGTCTATCAAGCGTGGATTGTGTTTATTAAGATGGCGAAAATTCAGATTATTAACCCAAACAATTGGCACAGTCCATTCGTTCTACAGCTGTTGAGGCGAAGGAAGAATATCCATAGATACTTCAGTGCCAACGCCGAATACTGCACTGGGGAGCGATTGTTTGACTGTCTTAGATCTCCGATTTGTTTTTGGCAAAACAAATGAGAGTGAAATGAAAGAGTATATGAGTCCAAAGAAAAAAGAAAAAGATATCAGTTTTATTAAACTTCCATGTCAGGTTTTTAAGTTACAAAGGGCTGAAAACGACAGATTCAATAAATATATTTAAAAAAAAAATAAAGGACAAAAAAAGGGGTTGATGGTAACAACGTTATTCATTCATTCCAACGTTATTCATCGCGTTTTTAAAATTAGTAAATTTATTTTATTTGTTTTGAAAACGATAAATCTTTTTGCATCTTATTAATTCTATTTCCTTTTTACTTTATATATATATATTTTTAATTTTTTAAGTGAAAAGAAAAACGAATTAAGTAATTTTCATTTTTGCTGACGGTACATATACATATTTTTCATTTTATTATTGGTTCTTTGTTTGTCAATAAGTTTATAATATCTCGTTGATTCTTTCTCTTCTTTTTTTTTCTTTTATAATTTTTTTTCCAAACTTTTTGATTTATATTTCTGCAGGCAATTTTTTTTTCCACTTATTTTATTTGTTACTAGTGGCACCCGCACGGCTTCGCCCGTAATAGAAAAATTAAAGGTCTTTTGGTTCGCTTGTATATTTACAAATAATGTATGGTGAATTTTCTCGCCAATTGGCTTGTACCGACGTTACGGTTCCACGCTATGATAATTTCGTATCTCGCCAATTGGCTTGTGCCCATGTTACGGTTCCACGTTATGATGATTTCGTAATTTATGATAGTTTTTTCTTAAAATTGGAATAAAAAAAGAACCACATCGAATTTTCGAAAAATCGCTCCGAGGTGCACACCCCCATGCTACATACTAACTTTGTGCCAAATTTCATGAAAATCGGCCGAACGGTTTAGGCGCTATGCGCGTCACAGACATCCTACAGATATCCTACAGACATCCAGACATCCTCCGGACAGAGAGACTTTCTGCTTTATTATTAGTAAAGATTTTACATTTTTGCAGGCGATGAATTTTCCCGCATCTTCTTGTTGATTTTTTTTTTCTTTTGTTCATGTATTTATTTTTACAGACGATAAATGCTTTTCCCTCCCCCCCCCCCGAATTTTTAAGAGGAATTTTCAAAATCACATCAATTTGTGCTTGACGTTTCATATTTGAATTGCACACAAAACCTCCGTATCTCCAACCGTCTGCCAACTGCACGTAACCCGTTTCACTTTGCACCTAATAATTTTAGCAATAAATCCACTTTCCCTTCAGACGACAGACGATGAGGGGATTATCGTCTGCGCGACCTTCCGGCACGCGAGGTCGTCCTCCCCTCTCGACGGGAAACAACTTGCGCGTTCCATTGTCCGCACGCGCACCGGCGGGGTTTCCGGCCGAACGTGACTCCTCGACCGGCGATGTCGCAAACCCCTCAGACGATTGTGTGGGTGATGCCCACTTGCGACATCCAGCGTTTTTTAATTTCGTGAGCAATCACCCCGTGTTCCGTTTTGTTGTTCCATTTGGCAAGCACGTCGACACCAGTGTCAATCCCATTCGAATTGATAAACGGTCGTTCTTCTTCCATTTCATTGGAATGCTTGTCTAATGACGTGTCCATTGTTTCTTCAGCGGGCACCATGTTGTGATTGTTATTTACATTTAAAAAAAAAAAAATTGCTGAAACAAGTGATTCAGTTTTTCGATTTCTAACGTCTGTACCAACAGACTATCCTGCCAGAAGCAGGGCCTGATAACTCATGGGCATCCATAAGAGGAGGGGGGTGCATAGGGGGCTCGATTTTTCCTCTAAACAATAGAAGGGCCAATTTTAAAGGTAAAATTTGTGTATAAATATCAAAACATTTCAACAACGACCATTAATGAACGAGTGTTATTAAAAACTTTAATATAATTTTATTTTATTCTACACTAAATTTAATTTTGTAAGAATGCGTTTTAGTTAACAAATTTGCCTTCTAAGGAGAATGAAAATTCGTTTTGACACTAGGATTGGAAGCATTATGTTCCTTAACGCCACTAATTGTTGTAAAACGTGTCCAAGATTATAACAGCGACAACAGTGACTTGAAATGCCGATTAAAATATGGACAATAATACCTAAAATTATTCATTACAATGAGGACAACAGGTCCCGAAAATTCCCATTGAAATAAGGTAAAAAGAAAGAAGGAATAGGGTTGTTTCCTTCAGTCAAAAGTGTACTTTTTGTCACTGAAATTGATAGAATAAGCAAAGAAAAAAAAAAAAATAACATGGACCCAGAAAATACTTTAATTTTCCCAACAGTTATTTTCTAATTAGTTTTTAAAATGTCCGATTTTTGAAACAAGGCGTGGTCTTGATGACGTCACAAATGATGCACTTTGCCGCATCTTTCTACCGCGATTCCACGTTATGATGATCAAGAAGCGAATTAAAATTGCGCACTACGCTTGCTATCAACCATATCGTTGCCAATACACGTGAGTAAAGATGCGAATTAAATATTTTGCTCTGTGAATGGCAACACAAAATGGCATTTCATCATTTGTGATGTCATCGGACAGAAGCATAAACATTGAAAGCGCGCCGATTCAAATAATTTTTTCTTAATATTAAACTCAAACAAATTATTTAAAAAATGGTCAGATCCTATGTTTTTAAGCATGATCTTTCAGAAAAAAATACTTTTAAAATTTTGGAAACAACCCCATTTAGTAGGTAGAAAAAAAAAATCCTTCAATTAAAGTCTTAAACCTAAACAAATTCTTAGCCCCCCCCCCCCCCTCCCCTCTCAAACTACACATGTGGAAGCCCATGTCTTAGCCAGCAAACTAGATCGCGGCCTAGAGCCCCGCAACATCTTGTTCTTCCTCTGCCCCCCCCCCCCCAAATGAACTTCTTATGATATGAATAACCCTTCCCTCTCCCCCCCCCCCCTCTGCCATGGAAAATTCTGGCTGCACGTTTGTGTGTATGGGTGGGTGTATTTTGATGGAAACAATACAGTCAATAAAGCCACAAAGTTTCAAATTATTATTTATTTATTTATTTTTATCTTATTTATTTATTTTTTTGCACTTTAAACAATGCAAAACAAAAAGTGAGCTTTTGGATAAAAGTATAATAATTTTCAATTTTTGTGCTTCATTAAAGTTAATATTTATTAATTTATGCTCAATACAAAGGTATTTTTATCTTATTACTGTGTGTGTATGTGTAGTTTGTTCGTTTAGTTATTTATAGAATAGACTCTCCTCATCAGTGGCGTAGAGAGAAATTTTTGTTGGAGAGGGGGAGGGGTCTGTCATATGTAGTTTTTCGAAATCAAAGGCCAAAAAGCGCAACATTAGGCCTTTGCATGTGTGTTCATACATATTATTTTGTTGCTTCATAGGAAAGGGAAGGGGGGGAGCATGAACCATCCTCCTTGGCTACACCACAAGCAAGAGAACAAATTGTATTGTTTTAGATTACAGTAAATAGAAAAACATTACTTTGTCCTAATTCGTTTCAATTAAACGATATAGTTCGAACTTAGTAAAGGGTGTCCCAAAATTAACGCAAGATTTGAATTTGTCACCATTTTTTCCATAAATTGTTGGCAGCCATGAAAAAAGAACAATTTGACAGTTGAAAGTTTAGGGTTAGTAAAAATGGGGTGTTATTGTACCATACAGCTAGAGAGAGTGAAACATTTCAATGACTGCATTAGGCATTTCCTGGTCGCGTACTCTCATTTCGGTCATCAGAATTGGCACCCTAGATCGTGTGATTTAACATTATTAAATTTCTTCTTATGGGGTTATTTGAATTCAAAGGTCTATGTCAACAAGCCCACAACCACCCGTTCATTACCGTGTTGCGGTACCGAGCGCCAATAACAGTAACTGCTTGACCAGCCTCAACTTTCATTATTTTTGAAACAATTATTCAATAATGAAAGCGCGTTATTGTATCGTATAACGCTCCATTTTCGATTACCCTAAACTCTCAGCTATCAAATTGTTCTTTTTTCAGGGTTGCCAACTATTTATTGCAAAAATGGCGGCAAATTCAAATCTTGCGTTAATTTTGGGACACCCTTTATAACCGACTTTTGGCGTGGTCATCGGTCAAGAGCAGCGTTTCAAAACATATTCAGCATTCATCCGAGCAATTACATAGTATTTCCGGTCCATATCGCGGAGAACGTTATTAACGGAAAACTATCTCTTTCCCCCAACAATAACTAATCTGTGAGAGGGGTGGATCGGCGTCCTGCGTAACTGGGGCATCGCACAGAACTGAGATCTGAGGAGATCTGGATCATGACTAAAACCGAGGGGATAAGGGCGAGTTCCGATCACGATATGGGACGTTAAAAATAAATTTTGATGGAATCAATTGCCAAACACGATTACATTCGGTGAATTTCCCCACATACGCCTTCTGAAACATTCAACGGGTTATTTTTTTTTTCATCAAGCAATTGGACAACGACTCGTTTTATTTGCGTTAGGAATAGAATCACGAATTCTCCTGATCATCTAAAACGGACAGCATCATTCTTGGTGTCTGTTTTAAGAAGTATCTTAGTCATAAAGAAAACAAAAAAGTATATTTTAATGCTATCTTCTTTATCTTTACTAATAATAAAGCTGAAAGTCTGTCCGGAGGATGTCTGGATGTCTGTGACGCGCATAGCGCCTAGACCGTTCGGCCGATTTTCATGAAATTTGGCACAGAGTTAGTTTGTAGTGTGAGTGAGTGTGTGCACCTCGAAGCGATTTTTCGAAAATTCGATGTGGTTTTTTTTTTCTATTCCAATTTTAAGAACAAAAATATCATAAGATGGACGAGTAAATTACGAAATTATCATAACGTGGAACCGTAACATGGGCACAAGCCAATGGGCGAGAAAATTAACCATACATTATTTGTAAATACAGGCGAACCAAAATATCTTTCAATTTTTCTATTACGGGCAAAACCGTGCGGGTATCACTAGTTACTAATAATAAAACTGAAAGTCTGTGTATCTGGATATCTGTTACGCGGATAGCGCCTAGACCATTCGACCGATTTTCATGAAATTTGGCACAAAATTACTTTGTAGCACGAGGGTGAGCACCTTAGACTCGATTTTTTGAAAATTCGATTTTGTTCTTTTTCTATTCCAATTTTAAGAACATTTTACCGAGCAAATTAGGATAACGTGGACTAGCAAGTTACCATAACTTGGACTAACAAACTACCATATGCGACCATGGGCGAGCAAATTAACATAGCAAATTGGCGAGAAATTCATCTTCCGTTATTTTAGGCAAACCAAATGACCTTTTAATTTTCTACTACAGGCAAAGCCGTGCGGGTACCGCTAGTATATAATATATGTCATCAGTTCAATTTCGCAACGTATCGGTTACCGGAACACCGATCCGGTAATGGTGTTCCAAGAAAACCTCTCCCCATTTTTTCCTTTCGCATAAGTTATGTTTCAATTAAAATTTCCCTCAATTTTTATTTTAACATTACTTAATCCTTTAAGCACTATTAACTTTGTGGTAGAGTGGGGAATTTTTTCAAACATAAAAATATCGAATGGCGACTAAATAACACGTATGCCATTTTTTTTTGAAAATGGGTTCCGTAGGTTTTGTGTAAAACTTTTAAAGGGCAATGCATAAATAACATGTGTACGTCGAATGCTTTGAAAACATGGTCCATAGATTTTGTATAAAACTATCAAATGTTGACAAAATAACATATGTGTTAAATTTTGTGAAAATAAGTTCAGTAGATGTTTTGTCAATGGATAGGACGGGGTGTCTGTGTCGTATGGTTCAGTAGTGATGCAAAGCTGAAATTATTTTTAAAAATTCATATAGTATGTCCTTTTCAAGTCAGAAATATTTAGATGATTAATGACATTCTTATATTTGATCTTTAACTAAAACAACTAAAATACAATCTTGAAGAAAAGTAGAAGCATGGCAATATGAATGCAGATGCATTTCATTTGCGATGTTTTCAAAAGAAATTACAGTATTTTTTTTTTTAATTTTATTTCTTCTTCCTCAAGGATTAGGCATGTAGCCTGTTCCGGCTTCTTGGTCGCCCCACCGCTTCCTGGGCCTACCACGGTCTCGTTTGCCCCTTGGTCTGTAATAAAAGGCAGCTCTTGGAAATCTCCCTCGTGCCATACGTCGAACATGGTTTTTTCAATCGTTACGATGTTCCGCAATTTTTTCATTGAGACTGAATATCTGTAATTCCCTACGAATTGATTCATAGGGAATTACAGATTATTATTATTATTATTATTATTATTATTATTATTATTATTATTATTATTATTTTGACTTTTATTCGATATTATAAAATAAATTTATTCTTTAAGGAAGACATACGTATCACCTATGGTCCTTAATGGGTTAACCCTTAATAACCCGGCGGAATGTCTCAGAATACCATCTAGAAATCTCGATATAAAAAGTTAATTTTTCAAACTTGATAAATAAGATTTTCAAACTTGAAAAAAAAGTTTTTCAAACTTGAAAAGTAAGTTTTTCAAAGTAAATTGCTGAATTCAAAACAAAAACAGTATTATTTCACGTTTAAAAAGAAAAAAAGAAAAACGGCTACTAACAAGAATGACTATATTTAATCAAAATATTTAAAAAATTGATAATTAAATTGTTATGATTTTATCTTGATGTTTTCATGTAAAATCTTCGACGCAAACCTTCACTGCGTTTTTCGCCATTTTTTTCAGTGTACTATCATTGTGTACTAAAAAAAAAAAAGAAAAGAAAACAGAAACAAATAAATAAATAAATAAATAAAAATTAATTTGAATTTTGACACCTGGGAATTCAAATTATGTTTTTCGCAATCACGAGTGTGTGTGTAGGTGTCTGTATGTATGCGTGTGTGTATGTGTTTGTGTGTGTAGGAGGTATGTGTAAATGTAGGCAAGTAAGTGACACAACCTGGAGACTGTTTTCGCTGTAGGAGCAGCATCGTGAGGCCGGTCGACGGTGGTGCTGCAGAGGGAGGCGGGGGGGGGGGATAAAATCATAGGAATTCAAAACAGTCAAATGAGAACAATAAGCAATGTGATTGCTCAAAGAAAAAAAAAAAAACAATCGTATGTTATCCTTTGTTGGTGCTATTACAACTTTAGGGAAAATGTATTGCCAGCATCATTATATACCATCATATCTCGTTTGCACTTGCGGCATTTCACAAAACGCAGCATTTACGAGTTGTTATCCTAGTACTATTGACTGCTGAAGTTGTTTCTTCCTTGTAGCGTTGCACTTCCTAACCACGTTTCTGTAATTGAAATCGATGCCACTCTAAATAGCACTTATCATTCACTTATCCTTGCTGATCTTTCACCTACCCCCATCACCACTGACTTCATCACGACGAAGCAAGATCGAGTTACTGAAATTGGCAAAAGAACTTATTCATGACGATAATAGAAACAAAGAAAATTGCCGTGCATCGGAAAGAATATTTAAGGCACTACAGACGATCGAATTAACCAACTGTTACTGATCTCACATAAAGATGGTGTTCAATAACGTCTGCCGAGTGTGAATCGTCCTGGAAGCTTCTAAGATAATTTGCATCTTTAAATTTTCGTGCTACTGCTAATCTCGAGCCGTGCATATATAATCGGAACTCGATTTCCATCATCTATTGTTTTCCGTCATATAGCAGGTGTGTTTTGTCCTCCTGGTAGTGCCGTCTGATCACGATCTTTAAGATCGAAGAACTTCTGGGGCTACAGTTTTGAGGGTCTTGATCCCTCTTTGATCGACTTTCGTGAAAATTTTCCAACGAGTAATTCTTTTGTCAGAATAAGTGTGAAATCATGGAGGCAACATTTCTCACATAGCGGGGTTCTGATAATGTTGCAAAAAGGTGAACACCTTACCTGATAATTTTCAGAGGCCAATCAGAAAGAAAAAAAATAATTTGAATTTTGACATCTTGAATTCAAATTGTTTTTCGTAGGCGTGTGCGTTTGTGTGTGGGGGGTATGTGTGTTTATGTGTAGGGGGTATGTGTATGTGTGTAGGCATGTGTGTTTGTGTGTGTGGTTGTGTGTATGAATGTGTGTGTGGAGGGGGGTATGTGTGTTTGTGTATGTAGGCATATGTGTTTGTGTCTGTGTGCAGGCATGAGTGTGTGGGTAGTTATGTGTGTGTGTATGTTTTTTTGTGTGTGTATGTGTAGGTGTCTGTATGTATGCGTGTGTGTATGTGTATGTGTGCGTGTGTGTGTGTGTACTTGTGTATGTATGCGCGTATGTGTAGGACATGGATGCAACCTGAAGACGGCTTTCGCTATAGGAGCAGCATCGTGAGGAGCCGGTCGACGGTGATGCTGCGGAGGGTTGCGATGGGAAAATAAAATCATAGCACGCCAAAAACAGTCAAATGAAAGCAATAAGCAATCGTGATTGCTCAAAAAAAAAAAAAAAAAATCGGTCTTGTTTCGTTGACAAAGTTTCTGTCTGGTGCCAGTAATCGGCAGATAAGTTTGACTGCAATCACTGATTCCTCGCGCTTTTAGTTAAAACCACGTTTTTTCACGCATGCGTTCATCATCTACATTAAGGTGGTTCAAAAATACTTGTAAAAAAAAGTTTCTCCCAGATAACAGGCCCTCCTCAATATTTTTAGACTTGTGAATAGTATGGACTGGAATATATATATATATATATAATATACTGGAAGAATTTTAGCTTCCTATTTCAACTGAAAGAGGGTGCTACCCTCTTCCCCAAACCTCATAAGTTTGTGGAAGGGAGTTAAAAAATACCTTGAACTGAAAAAACAATGCTACATATTTTAATATAGTACACTAGTAATATGCATATACATTGCAATAAAATAATGTAACGGATCCGCTGCGACTTCCAACTTTCTTGAAAGGACGACACAGTTCTTGATAAAAACACAGGAGCTTTATTTACACTATGTACAGAAGAAATCGTTAACAACTGCTAAATTAATCATCAGCAATTAAACAAATATCACTCAACACCGTAAACTCAACGGTTACACACGTATTTACTTCCAAATACGAAAACAACACAGCGAAATGCATCGCAATAAACAGAGCTAATACACTCTCAGTTCGAATTCTCAATCGAAACTGAACTTTTTATCACGCGGGACGCTTTTATAAACATCGAAAAGTTTCCACAACATTCTTACTGCTTCTCGAAATGCGTAGACCGTTATCAAATTTTATCAATGAACAAAAAAAAAAAAAAAAAAAAAGAAATAGGGGGTTCGTATACTTTAGCCGAATGTATAGGGGTTGTATATTCATTACGGGAAACTATTTACAGGTTACGTTACTACAATAATTACTATTTACAGAATTTGTAACAATAATTATTTACAAAAAAACAGCTGAGGAAATTAAATGTTTCTAAATTTGTGGCATTTTGTATGCTACAGCTAATGTTAAATTAAGGGGTCATTGAGCACCCTCTTAAAATTTGAGTAAGAAGCTAAAAACTTTTACAGCAGAATACTATTAGTAAGTCTAAAAGAAACAGGGGGTGTCCTGGACTCTAGCTGAAAAAAAGTTTTTTTGAACCACTCTAATCTACATGCAGTCGACTCTCGATTACTCGAAGTCTTATAACTTGAATATTCCTTTATCTCGAAGTTTTCTTTCGGTCCCAAAATAGTTTACTGTTTTTAACACAAAGTTGTCACTATGTCTCGAATGTCCTTTTAAGGGGTCAGTACCTTTCAAACATTTTTTTTTAAATTAAGAAAATTTTATATTTATTTGAAACCATAACATGCATACTTATTTCGTAATCAATAATTTATTTTCAAAATTTAACAATATTGCTTTTTTTTTAAATTCAAAAAATTGAGGAAAATTTTAATTTTCAGAAATCCCTAAGGCTTTTTTATTTTTGCACTAATTCAAAAAATGTTTTTTGCTAAACGATCACTATAATCATCTCTAAAAATCTGTGCATTCATTTGCTTATGTGTTTATTAGAAAATTTTCTGTGATTAATTATGTAAAAAATCTAATCTTTTTTAAAACAATTGTTTTTTTAAAGTTTTAACATGCTCTAAGCATTTGAGTAATTTATAAAATGCTTATCCAATGCACAGTTTTGTGAAATATGTTATCCCAATTGCAAAAAGTATTACTTTAAAGCTGTATCTTTAATAGAAAAAAAAAATCCTTAGGTATTCTAATGACATGAAAACACTAAAAAACCATCATCGAGAAAAAGCAATTTAAAGTTTTTCTTTTGCACAAAAACACATAGCGAGCATGGCCTAAAACCAGGGCTGCGGAGTCGGAAGGAAAATAGCCGACTCTGACCCCGACTCCGACTCCGGGGTTTCGAAACACCCGACTCCGACTCCAACTCCGACTCCGGCTTTTTTATTTATTTATTTTTCAATTCAACCCCTATCCCCCTCATCAGAAGGGAGGAAAACCTCTATACAGAGATTGAAATATTAATTTGTTTCTTATGAAATTTAAGCGCTGTATTTTTTTTGTAAAATTAAGAAGTATACAACGTCAGAAATTGAATTTGAAAATCAAATTGTTCCAATAATTACGATTTTAAAATTGAAATCACATAATCATCCTATTGTTAAAAAAAATTGAAAAGGTTTAACTTGCTCCCCATTAATGTTTAACGAATAGATGTTGATCAAATCGTGTGATTTTCAAAAACGCTTTTTTTGCTAAGTCAAAAAACCTTTCTAGAGCGAGGGCGGTCCGCTCCGGCCGAGATCCATCTGGTGGGTGACACCTCAAGTATATTTCAGAGTTTATAAAAACAATACACATACTTTAATTCTGAAAAAAAAAAATCCCCAATAAATTTGAAATTATATTTCATCTATAAAATTTCAACGAAAATAAGGCACTATACTTGTATTGAGGGAAAATATGGGGTACATGTACGCTTGGAGAAAATTTTACAGAAAATGCGGCAATATACAGCTTTGTACAAATAGCTTTTCTTTTTCCTATAATTATTCCCTCAATTTTTAATTTTAATTTTACTGACTGCTTTAGAATTAATCTTGAAATGAAGATTTTAAGATTAACTGCAATTATTTGAGTGTTGTTACCAAGATATTTGTTCTATTTGATACTTTTGTTGAGAATCAAGCTTGTAGATGTGTTCCTTAAATTGAAAAGACAGATATATTTTATCATGTCTTTTAGATTTGCGCCTTTGCACGCCAACACTAAGTTGAATTACAGAACACCGTAAGATACCTCTCGAACTACGGGCTCCAACTTGCTCAAGGGGTACATTCCTTTTACAATTTTATAACTGAGGTCGAAGTAAAAAAAATGTTATTATTGTTGTTTTAAAGTGATTTAAAAAAAATTATTATTGTT
Organism: Uloborus diversus; assembly: GCF_026930045.1. Lineage (NCBI taxonomy): Eukaryota > Metazoa > Arthropoda > Arachnida > Araneae > Uloboridae > Uloborus > Uloborus diversus. The sequence continues at coordinate 18,469,972 of NC_072732.1, read as the reverse complement.
GTTTTAAAGTGATTAAAAAAATATAAAATGTTAGGTAAGAAAACCGTGCTCACAGTTGCTATTATTTCAAGAATGTTGAAAAACAAGCAAACTAGGGAACAGCGTAGGTAGCTATTACAGAAAATTCGATGAACAATCAAGCCAGCTGGTTATTAATGACAGTTGTTTTCTTATTAGTAGGCTTTTATACATGTAATCGAATCAACTGGTAGTCAGTTTTTCAAAAAATGCCAGGAGAGTCAGCGAAAATTAAAGAAAAAAAAGTAGACCGGAGTCGGAGTCGGAGTCGGCATATTTTCTACCGACTCCGACTCCAACTCCTTTACGCCAAAATCAGTCCGACTCCGACTCTTCGACTCCGACTCCGACTCCACAGCCCTGCCTAAAACCACTCATAACTTTTTTAATATTTGAACTAAAGCAATGAAACTTTTCCTCTGTGTTCAGAATAGTTTCTAGTTTTGTAATAAGCTATAAAAAATTTTTTGATCGTTTCATCATTTTTGAGGTATTGTAACCCCTTAAAGATGGCAATTGTAATTTTATTATAAGCTATTATTTAACTATACATTACTATGCTTAGGAAGACATTTTCTCGACAGTCCAAAGGGTGACGTGATATTGAAGTTTGACTGTAATTTGAGTGTATACATCTTCAAATCATAAGTCTGTCTGGAGTGCTATAAATGTGAATTGATTTCTCTTGTATAGTTTCATTTAGCGAACATCCTCGAGTTTAATAATTTTTAAATAAAAAGTGTAAAAAATATTAGAGTAATATTTTTTTCTTTTGTGTTTCATTATGTTTTATAGGCTAGTCGCAAATGTTATTAGATATTATTTATGGTTATCTTAATCAAACTAGTTTTTATTTTAGGTTGCTTAGTAGTAGTATACTTTTCTCTATACTTAGTACATAGCTTGCTTGCTTTTTTTTTTTAAATCTTGTTGTATTCATCTAGTTTTGTACTTTGTCTAAGAGTCACTTGTCATTATTTGCAGGGTGGAATGATAAGCAGGCGAAAGATCCTGTCCCGTTCTAGGGACGAATTAAATGTGGATCTGGGCCTCGAAGAAGACGAAGATGCTTGGTTTACAAAAGAGAGACTTTATAGGGTGAGTGTTTTAGTTTCTCTAGAAGCACTAACGGCTGAATGCATATCATGTTCATATCATGTACCAAAAAATATCGTGAAGCGCACATATCTCTCTGGGGCAATAAATGTCAAAATGCAATAAATACACGGGTCTCTCTTTCTGATGAATAAAGTACTACGAATGTCTGTTACAAGTAAAATCTATATATATAAAAATGAATGTTTGTCTGTATGTCATCCATGAACTCAAAAACTACCCGGCAGATTTGGCTGAAACTTTCACCGTTTGTTATTTTTGGTACTGGGAATGTTTATAGACCAGTTCGAAAAAAATCCGATCGATAGTTCCTTTTTTATTCCAATTTAAGTCACAATCCATTGGATAAATACGAACAAAATGATCGGCTGCAGAAATTAATTCGCGTGAAAGATCTCATTGATAAGAAGTTAGCTGTTGCCACTTTTCTTGAGTTTGAACAAATAAATTCTTTCTTTATTGTTTTATGGCTTTTCATGCAACGGGGGGATTTAAAACTTTTTCTATTTGATCTTTTTAGCGATGGATTGATCTTGCAAACTGCGTGAGTACAAAATTTGAGTCTAGTCCCGGCTTCACTTGTTACCTGGACCGATTATTATGAAAATTGCTATATATATGTATTTTTCCACGGAGAAGGTGCATAATATGCTCATTGAAGCCACTCGCCACCAGGTGGCACTGCAGAGTAGCAACTTCTGTCCCGTTCAACCGATTGTCATGAAAATCAGTATAATGATGTATTTTTTTGTTGGCGTAGCAACGCGCGTCGGGTACAGCTAGTTGCTTCATGAAAATGGAGAGTAATAAAAGAATGGAATATTGACTTCAATAATTATTATATGGATGTTTCCATGATGACTACAGATACTCAAAGATTTTTTTTTATACAGCGTTTCTTCTATTACAATTCTTTGGAATTTTGAAAAAATAAAAAAATTCTTTTCTTTGATGAAGAAAGTCAAATTCTTCCAATTTTATATAAAAAAAGTAGTTTAATTTAAAAAAAAAAGGCACTCACCAGCTGCAATACGCAAGAAGTAACTACTATATTTGGTAAGAGCATTCTAATCCCTCGATATACTTTTTTTAGTCTTGCCATTCCATAGCACAAACAAATAACACCTAATGTAATTGAATTAAATTATGGCAAATAAATCTAACAACATATACAGAATACTGATAACGATGGCCGATAAATATTGACTGCATTTCATGAGAATATTCTACAGTATTGCCGTCCCAGAAACAAATTAATAGTGCAGGTATTAAAATAAGTAATGAAAAAAATGACTTTTTGCAGAAAATAATAAATTAATAGAAAATAAATGTAACGCACATCAGACGATTCGTTTATTCGGAACAGTAATCATACGGCTTAATCACAGATCGCTGTTTAAATAACTATCATGTTTTTTGAAGGCCAGTCCAGTCATTCTATAATCGATAAGCCTCATCATGTGTCCATTTTGAGCCAAAAAAAGGTAAATAATAAACGAAAACATAAAAAATAATAAATAAATAAATAATAAACAAATACGTAAAAAAATAATAAATAAATAAATAAAATAGGGAGACAATAAGTTAATTCGATAATGGCAAAGAAATAGAAAGTTTTGAAGACGATAAGTAGTTAATAGAAAATCAATATTAGGCACCGCAGACGATAAATTTACAAATAGCAGAAACATATAGTTTAATCACAGGTCGCTACTTGACCTTTGATTAAAACATCGTATTTTTAAGAGACCTTTCTTGTTCCTGACATCTCGTGATCACCAAATAAAGCCCCCATCATGTGTCCACTTTGAGAGTCACGTGCCGCCAACTGTTTCTTCACCCCACTGACTATCGACTGGGATCGACCTCACGTCTCTCGTCATTTTCATTTCACTTCCTTCCCATCCTCCGTGAAAGTGTCGGTAGTCGTGAAAATAAGCTGGAGAAAACACTTTTTTCTTTGCTTTTTTCATCTCGAGAGATGGCAACATCCTTGTCCCGCTACCCACGGTCGACCTTATTGCATGATTCACGTGACGCCTACCTGGGACGCCTCCTGATTCCGTGTATGCCTGCGAAAGTGGGGGCTCTAACCCTCGAAACACACCCGAAGATGCGCTCGAACTTTTGCATGCAAGCTGTTGAAGTGTCAGTTTGGGTGTTCGAAATGTGCGTTATCAAGGAAAACTAAACAGTCCTATTTTTCTCAAGTACCTCTATCGAGTAACCTTATTCCTAAATATGTCCGTAAGGACTTAAGTTCTTACAATGGGGTGGTTTCCTTCAGTCAAAAGTACTACTTTTAGTCATTGAAATGGATGGAATGAGCAAAAAACATAACATAGACCCAGAAAATACTTTCATTTTCCCAACAGTTTTTTTTTTTTTTTTGAATTTTTTTTTAAATGTCCGATTTTTTAAACAAGGCGTAGTCTTTATGACGTCACAAATCATCTTTCCACGTTATGATAATCAAGCAGCGAATTACAATGGGGTCGTTTCCAAAATTTTAAAAGTATTTTTTTCTGAAAGAGCATGCTTAAAAACATAGGATCTGACCATTTTTTAAATAATTTATTTAAGTTTAATAGTTTAAAAAAATTACTTAAATCGGTGCGCTTTTATTGTTTACACTTCTGTCGTGTGACATCACAAATGATGAAATGCCATTCAATGTTGCCATTCACAGAACAAAATATTTAATTCGCATCTTTATTCACGTGTATTGGCAACGATATGGTTGACAGTAAGCGTAGAGCGCAATTTTAATTCGCTGCTTGATTATCATAACGTGGAAACGTAGTAGAAAGATGCGCCAAATTGCGTCATTTTTGACGTCATAAAGACCACGCCTTGTTTGAAGAATCGGACATTTTAAAAAATTAATTTTAAAAAAAAACTGTTGGGGAAATAAAAATATTTTCCGAGTCCATGTAATTTTTTTTTTTGCTTATTCTATCCATTTCAATGACTAAAAGTAGTACTTTTCACTCAAGGAAACGACCCCATTATTTTGCATATAAAATATGTCGATATTCTACGATCCATCAAAATGATGCAACAAATCAATTCCAGGTCGTCGAAACAATGACGAAAATAGAATGTAAATAATAAAATAAGTTTTATTTTTTTCTCCCAAATACTAAAGTTAAATTCTATTCTCCAAATCCTAAATTTAGTTTCACTTCCCCTTTTCAAATGGCATTCCTTTGCTTCTATTTACATACTTCTCAAGAGTGCTCCATTTAAAATTGCTTAAGTGCCATTCTGAAGATAAATTGCTCAAAGCGGGCATATTATTTGAAAGGATAATCAGTCTGCATAAATCAATCAGATGATCAATCAAGTCTTCCACGCATTTCTCAAAATTGGTTATTACGAGTACTTTCTAGTTGTCAAACATTGTGTCAGACCGGATTATTGGAATAGCATATGACAGGACATTTCGCTCTGCTTTCAAAACGCCCACGGCTTATGAATCGTCTGAGAAATCTGCATTCGAGGGTATTATTTGTTCGCCAAATTGGCTGTCTTTCGTGGGACATTATTTTCGGCACTGATATTAGTGTGAGTAAGGCGGGTTGGTGCTTGCTTTATTGTCTTTGTCAGAAGAGTTATCCCGTTGAAGTTGAGCAGTAACAAACACATATCAAAAATTTATAAGAAATAATCATTTTTATTCAACTCATTCAGAGAATCTTAATTATCAATATTCAAATTTATGGACGTCATTCTTAAAATATTTTGCTTAAAGTGCTTCAGACATTTTCTGATAGTAATGTAATTATTTTCAAGGAGAAAATATGAAATGAAATCAAATGCTTATTATTCAAGAACTGGAAAATCGCCATCTAGGTGTAACGGTTGAAATTAGTTTCTACATTTGGACGAAGCCATTGCCTGTTTGATGACATTTTGGTGGTTGAAATTTTAACCCTAACTCCCTTGGATTAACCCTAAACTCCAGGAGATAGCGTTCATTGCTGGCCACTTTTTTGTTTCTTCACGCTCCTAAAATTAATTTTTTCAGTGAAACAGTAAAGTTAACTGATCCAGTTCAGCCTTGTCAAAATTAATCAAAAATATTATCAAATTCTCATGCTATGCAGTGAGTTTTATTGTTGGTGACGTCAGGAGCATTACTCGATCAGTGAATTCGCTATTGTATAAATGAGGGTAGTATAATTAATGTCCTTCACTAAGATTGAAAGCAGATTACAAGTTAAGCAGTAAGTTGCTGCCCTTAAACCCGGGCTGAGGAAGAACGTCATCAGTACGGTTATCACATCCAGAGACTGCTGGACGAAACTGCAGTCTCTGGATGTGATAACCTTGTTGTCGGTTTATTGCATGAAGTTCTGCTTTAGTTCTGGCCTAAGGACTTAAACTTACTGCTTAATACCCAAGCTTTGTCTTCAATTTACGGGTGGAACCACATCATGTCTATGGATTCTCGTTGGTGCGCTAAATTTACTTCAGCTAGCATTTTGTTGGTGCTCTCAGCTTCAATGAGATGACATCTGTCTCCAGCTGGGCTACTCACTATTCCAGACTGATGCGTCCATAACATGGACGAAACTGCCGTCTCTGGGTACGACAACCGGGCTGTTGGTATTATTGGTTCTGATGGGGGAAATTAGTCATAAAATACAGGTTTTTCAACTTAGGTGAATAATAAATACAGGCATTTCTTTTAAAACTTCAAATTCTTCTGTCGTTATTTTACACTACATTAATAAAGAACACGCTGCATTGAATTTTTGTAAGAAAAAAGTTATTTAAATAGTTTAATGGCATTTACTTTTTCATGTGGGGTGGGGTAAAGTGGTCATAGTTGAAAAAAAATTGATCTAAAACCATCATAAGTAACCGTAATTTTTTTAACGCTCAACACACCTAGCTCCTATAAGGAAAGTAACTTTATTTAAATAAATTTTTGGTAGTCAACTATAGTCAAAAGTTGGTTCACTAAGAATTTTAATCATATTTCACTCTTGTATTTCATCAATATCATCAGGAAAGGTATGATAATTTGCAATTTTTTATTTCTTAAGGAACATATTATAGATAGCGTCTGAATAATGTCTAAACTACCTAAATGACATAACAAGAAAATATTACACTCAAATAGAGTTCTAAAAAATATTACTTAATTAAAAAACAAAAGGGAAAAAATGATCAAGCTTTATCTATTTATTTAATGTATGCGAAATGCTTCCAGTTCTAAGTTTCTAGTTTCTACTGATATTTAACAGATGATTTTTTGTAGGTAGGATGGGGGATGGCATAAATTAATCAACTAGAATAAATTAAAAACTATGGTTGCAAAAAAAATTCAATGTTTTTTTTTATTTTTCAAATATTATAGGATTTCATCTTGCTTTAATTCAATCAATATTCTATATCAAATTGAAACTCAGTTGTATTTAATTCAGTTTACCTGTAATGGTTAACAGTAAATGGTTAGTAAACGTGATATTTAACTGTTATCTGCCTAATAAGTGAAGATTAAATGGTTTTAAACGAAGGATATATGTTAATCTTAAATGACCACTGTACCCCATCTTACTAAGTTGTTCTGAAATATTACAGAAAAGGAATCCAGCTTAGCTGTTTATGCAGATGCGTTTCTTAGACATCCGGGAAGGTACCTGCACAACCAATCTACTAAGGGTGTTAATAAACAAATTTTACAAAGAAGTTAAAAGGTGTTCATATTTTAAAATGTTTCATGTGCAGAGAAAACGTATTTTTTCACGAAATAAAATACTGCCGATTTTAAAATTTTGAGTTCAGAATATAGTTTTAAATTGTTAAAGTGTAAACTAAAAAATTTACTCTCATTCTTTCATTTATTTCGAAAATATATATCTTTATTTGATTTATGATCACTTTACCCCATTGACCATTTTCTCCCGCCAGACCCTATTGCATCAGGTTGTAAGTTACTGGATAAGTTTATTTTACCTCTTTCAGCAGCCATTAGCCGGATTGCAGCGCCTCCTATGGTTTATTTGAATTACCCCGAATAATAAACATTATCTGAATCTGAATAGCAAACGATAAATTAAAAATTTGAAGTTAACTCTCAGAATATTTACTGAAATATGAACTAAAATGAATTATAACGCAATAAAATAGACGATAAATTTTATTGCGTTAGACGATAACGCCGATCCTTCCTAAGCTACGGTCTTAAAAAATAGCTTCAAATCCTATTCAGAGTCACAACTGACTACAACTGTAATTATGTCGAGGACTGCATACTAAGTGCCTTGCCTCCATTATTTTATATACCGATAGATGGCAGCACCATCACCGGATCGAACAGTTAATGAGAATTTAGAACTAGTCCAGGAGCTAATAGCTACCTGGTGCTAGCACCCCCAGAGGTATCGTTTCACTTGGAGGACATTGAGACCACGAGCATATTTAACGTCGCCCAGTCCCCTTTAATGACGACGATGGGTCTTCGACCATCGAGGTTCGAACTCAGGACCCACCGGCCCCGAATCCGACACTCTACCGATCGGGCTACCACGGCCCTGCTTCAAATCGATTTCAATTTTGAAAGAATTTTAGGAAAGAACTGAAACATTACTTTCACTTTAAATCTCTAAAAAGTTCCTAAAATTGCGATATTTTTCCGAAATTTTGTTTCGAAAATTTCTCCAGGTACTTTCTATTTCTATTCAAGAGTCACAACTGACTACAACTGTATTTATGTCGAGGACTGCATACAAAGTGCCTTGCCTCCATTATTTTATATACCGATAGATGGCAGCACCATCACCGGATCGAACAGTTAATGAGAATTTAGAACTAGTCCAAGAGCTAATAGCTACCTGGTACTAGCACCCCCAGAGGTATCGTTTCACTTGGAGGACATTGAGACCACGAGCATATTTAACGTCGCCCAGTCCCCTCCCAGGTACCTTCAATATACTTGATTCTTTTGTCCTTGCAACCAAACACAACTAAAGATTAACTAAAAATATTTTTCATACGCCAATTTCGATAATTTTCTTGGAGCAACCCTCCTCCCCTGAACCCCTGACACCTCCTCCACGCTTCCCCTTCCTCCGTCCCTTCTCTGATGTCACCGAAGAAAAAGTATAAAATACGAAAAGTAACAACGTAAAAAAAGCACAAATTCGCAGATCGTACTCTGCCGAATTTGTGCTTTTTATATGTTGTTACTTTTCGTTTCTTTACAACAGCAGCAGCACAAAGGTATTTATTTATCTTACTATAAAATGCGTTTTTACGACTAGTAAATTTTGGTATTTATTACTTTCTTCAAAGATATAAATTGTACCTAAGGAGTTTCTTACTATAAAAAATTTCTTCCTTTTTATAAAATCATTCTTCTGTTACCCCCTCCCCCTTTTTTAAAATTCGAACTTGGCATAGAAATTTAAAGAAAGATTTATATAGACGTTAAAGATTAGTCAAAATATGCAAATTACTTTTGAGGGGCGGCACATTAGGTCTTTGCACACGGGCGGCCGACACCCTAGGATCGGCCCTGCTCGTGAGGGAGGTTTTAAACATTTGTTATAAAAACATCTTTCTCTTTTGCTAACCGCTTCTCAATAGAAAATATATTATGCATAAAACTTACTGAGCTGCTCCTTTCTTCAAAATTTATTGACCTGACCTAACTCATACCGCTAACTAGATATAATTGTTTCAGAACCCTAGAGGTTTTTTTTAATGCGCACCCTAGATAGTCACAGAACGTGCATACATGAAACAAATCTCCATTCCAGACTGCTTTGTCAAAAAATTATATTTTAGTGAAGTATTGTGTTCAACCGCCAAAATGTTTAGTAAATGTACATTTTTCATCAATAAAACCCAAAACCCATGAACGTTTTAAAAATCCCTATAAACCTCAAATCTATGTAGAACACCAGAGGTGTTAGGAGGAAAACCAAGCTTTAGAAACCTTATATCTTACCCAATTTCAAAGAAGTTCTGCTGAAGAATGTATCTTTTTCAGTAATAAAACTCAAAATCTATGAACTTTTTTTTAAAAAATCTCCCCCCCCCAAAAAAACTCAAATATCTATTGAGAACCAAAGATCTTGGGGGGGGGGGAATCAAGCATTAGCAACCCTGGATAAACGAATTCCGAAGAAGCTGAAGAATGTATCTTCTTCGGCAATAAAACCAAAAACTCAAGAACTTTAAAAAAAAATTCCCAAGAACCTAAAATCTCTATTGAAGACTAAAGATGTTGAGGGAAAACCAAGCTTTAGGATCCTGGATATACGAATTTCAAAGAAGTTCTGCTGAAGAATATCTTTTCCAGCAATAAAACCCAAAACTCAAGAACTTTAAAAAAAAAATCCCCAAGAACCTAAAATCTCTTTTAAAGACCAAAGGTATTGGGGGAAATCCCAGGCTTTAGCAACCTTTGATAAACCGAATTCCGATGAATTTCTGCCTGCGACTCGAAAATGTATTCTAAGTTTTCATCATATGGATTTTTTAAGAGCCATTTCCTCAGCTCTAAAGCGTTGCAAATTGTAGGTCAAACAAGCACACGCCGTCTGACACTAAGAAAATGTCTGCGATTGCGCTCTGTAACCGTGACTAAACCCATCGTTAGCTTGTGTGGAAGAATAAACGGCTCGTGTGCGATAGGCACTGCATAATCGCATTAACAGCAAGTGTCGAGATCCTTTGATTTCACAACGGAAAAGTTTGGAGGAAGCAAGAGATATTTATCAAATGCTATTACAGTTGGGTTTGATAAAACAAACAGATCTGGAACACATAGTATGTTTACAACAAAATCAGAGATTTGTTCCTTTTTAAGAGGTGTAAATCTTGAAGCCAGTTGGAAATGGTGCTGATCAGTTTTAGGATAACGATTTTGATCTTATAATTTAAGGCGAGCAAGTAATATAAAGATACAACGAGCATGATAAAAAAATAAAATATAAATCACTTACCCTTTCATGGAACTTAAAATAGAATATTTTATCCGTGTCTAGTGAAAAAAAAAATGGTTTAATTTTTTCAAACTTTCAGTAACGCGTATTTTTTATGAAAGTATGTAAATATGTAGTAAACAGTCTTAAGTTATCTATATCTTAGGTCTGTTTATTTTTCCTTTTGTTGGAAATATCCCCGGCTAGTACAAAAAAAAAAAAAAAAAAAAAACTTTTGCAAACTTTAAGCATCGAGTATTTCCTATAGAAGTTCATTAGAAACAGTCCAATGGCATCCAAATTTTCAAATTGGAGTTTAAACAGATTCCTTGACACACTTCAAAAAATGATCATAATCTCCAGGTTTAAATATGGGAGGATTTTGCTTTTTCACTATGTACACTCTTTAAAAGAATTCAGTAATTTTATAATTTAAATGTTCTTTAGTTAATCCTGGAATTCTTAATAAAGAGCTAATTCTTTCTTTATGTCGAGTTCGTAAAAAAAAAGTTTTTTGCACTTTTTTTAGTTTCTGAAAAGGAATGAAAAGTTACATTGTTTCAATGGAAGATTTTCCGGACTAGCGATAACTTTGTAAATTTCAAGTTTTCGTAAATTGGAGGTTCGTAAAATCGAGTATCAAATGTATAAACTGAGTATTTTGCCTCCTCAAATGCACGGTGGACAAGGAGGTTCTTCCCTACTGTTTCTTATCGTCAGCAGTGCAGATATTTTTCTACAAATTTTAAACTGTCTCAATTTCTCACTGGCCATGGAAATTTTAAAAGTTACTTGTTTAGATTTGGCATTTCGCCAAATTTGCTTTGTGACTGTGGAGTTGGCGAGCAGAGCGCTGAACATGTTCTTCTGCACTGCAGTTTACAAGATGGCCCTAGGACTGTCTTCAGAAAACGTTTGGCAAATTTTTCCTTATGCTGGCCGCCTGTTTTCTCGGATCTTGTTAAAAGATCCGAGACTTTTGTCATCTTGCCTGATTTTGTTAACAGTCTAAACTTTTAAGGTTCCAACTTTTTATGTTTTTTATACTTACTCTTGTAAGCCTCGTGGCATACTGTGTGGTACACGAGGAGTTTTAAAATTGTATTAAATTAAAACAAAAAATGTATAAACTCGATTCATGTCGTCTATGTAGTCCTCCGGCAAATCTTCAAGAGTCTGTTCCACTTCCTTCTGAAAAGGGTCTATTCCTCCTGTAGACGTCTACCTTTTTATATCATCCATCTAGTTCTTTCCTGTTCCTTCTCATTTACCTTTTTGATTCTTTTCACAATTAAATGTTGTTTGTGGTAGTTTTCCTTTATCATTCATTCTTTTTATATGACGATATCAAATTAATAACTTTTTTTCTATCAATAACCAAGCCCTAAAACGTATTCCTATTTACTGATTGAAAATTGCTTTGCCAGCTGTGTGTGAACAGAGTCGAATTTTAGGCTATGCCACTATTCCAAAAATTATTGACCCCGAAAAACTGTAAGCAATTTACCATACAGCAACAGTATATATATGGGAGATACAGAACACGTAAATTCAATTGCATTTCTACGGACTAAAACTGACTTAAACCCATTATGTTTATACCAACCCTGAACTAATAGGACTATAAATTCTGACATTCACATTTCAGGTAGTCTGATGGAAAGTTAACAGTAGCAATTGCATTATTTGACAAGAAAAAAATGCCCTGTTCAATAGTATGGAGCAAGTAAAATTCTCAAAAAACACCAGAAAGAAAGCATTTTAGGGATTCAAGTTCAAAACCAAACACATTTTCTTGTACTAAACTGTGGTGATAATTAAGGCAATAGAATAAAAAAAAAGAAATTTTTTTTGAATTTTGACATCTTGAATTCAAATTATGTTTTTCGCAATCACGAGTGTGTGTATGTAGGCCTGTGTGTTTGAGTGTGGGGGTATGTGTGTTTGTGTGTAGGGGTATGTGTATGTGTGTGTAGGCATATGTGTTTGTGTCTATGTGCAGGTATGAATGTGTGGGTAGTTGTGTGTGTGTGTATGTGTATGTGTGTGTAGGTGTATGTCTGTGTATGTGTGTATGTGTGTAGGACATGGATGCAACCTGAAGACGGCTTTCGCTATAGGAGCAGCATCGTGAGGAGCCGGTCGACGGTGATGGTGCGGAGGGTGGCGGTGGGAAAATAAAATGATAGGACGCCAAAAACAGTAAAAGGAAAGCAATAAGCAATCGTGATTGCTCAACAAAATTTTTAACATTAAGATTTTGTCTTCATAACTGATGAGTACAATAGTATTTTTATTAACATCAAAACCCTTAAGCACTGGTAGGTTAAATATAGCCTCTTTATTATGTGACTGTTTTTATAAAAGAGTTTCAAATGCACATCAGTTTAAGTGAATGAAATTAACTGAGCAGCTAAACTTAGACCCTCTGCAAATCGTGATTCCTCTGGGCATTGAAAAAATAGAAGGATATTAAAAATAAAACTGTGGGATACGGAATAGATGCAGCCAGGAACAGAGATTTTATTGATGCCAACCGAGCTGGCTAAATGATATTAGAATCATTTAAACCCGAGTCGGTATTCCAATTCGAGAAGGGGTTCTTAAGGCTGATTGTTTTTGCTTCTTTTATAACGGTTATTTAGAATCGCTTACGGTGGAAATGATGCGAAACGTTGGTTCATTAATGAGAGTGTAAAATTTTATAGTTTCTTCGCTATAAAAGCGTCGCATTCTTTCATAGATGACTCGACGTGGGGACAGAAGCTGCGCCATTTCGCGGTCCACGGATCTCAATGCTGTGTCGAATGTGAACCTCACTGTTTCTAGTCTAAAGCGAGTAATGGCGTAGTAACGTTTTGAACGATAAATTGATTTCAGGGTAATGATCTTGTCTAGAATGTGGGTTGATTGAATTTTTGGAACAACAAGTTTTATTGACTTTGGTGTCTCTTATAGTCCGGAGTGGCATATCTCGTGCAAATTGTGTTACTTTGATGACAATCTATTCGACATTAGATATTGTCATAGTCTAGTCGAAACATCATCACCAAATGCCATATCAGTTTTTTTTTTTAATTCAAGATAGTGTTAGCTCATTGAAAAGTACAATTTGTCTCAAGATACTGATTGCATGACCTACAAAGTTCCTTTTTCGGCAAAGAACCTTTAAACTGTTTTAAATAATTGCATCTTCATAAAATTTATCGCTCTTTCTTTGCATCGGATCAACTTTTCTTTACTAATAATCAAGCTGAAAGTCTCTCTGTCCGGAGGATGTCTGGATGTCTGTAGGATGTCTGCGACGCGCATAGCGCCTAAACCGTTCGGCCAATTTTCATGAAATTTGGCACGAAGTTAGTTTGTAGCATGGGGGTGTGCACATCGAAGCGATTTTGCAAAAATTCGATGTGGTTCTTTTTCTATTCAAATTTTAAGAAAAAATATCATAAGATAGAAGAGTAAATTACGAAATTATCATAACGTGGAACCATAACATGGGCACAAGCCAATTGGCGAGATACGAAATTATCATAACGTGGAACCGTAAGATGGGTACAAGCCAACTGGCGAGAAAATTCACCATATATTTGTAAATGTACAGGCGAACCAAAAGACCTTTTGATTTTTCTATTACGGGCAAAGCCGTGCGGGTATCACTAGTATTTCAATAAAACTGGTTCGTGTAATCTCACCAGTGAATGAGTACGGCTCAGGGAATGAACATTTCATATCTTTTTTTTTTAAATAAAGTTTCAAAAGTTTTTTTCTTAGACGAATTAACTACAGTAACTTCTTTCTAACCATTTCCAAAATGTGAACGACTTGAGAAATTTGAAATTGTCCACTTGCTGGACAGCTTAATTAATTAGGTTGCTGTTTTTATGCTTTTCATATAAATCTCGAAAAATATTGAAACAGACCTGAATAGGTCTCCCAGAGTTTTCCTTCACAATTTCACATTCATGAATATAAAAAATGGTAAATCATGTACCAAATGCTAGTTTTTGACGATATTAGGAACTGTTGAATATGAAATAGTTCTTAAGTGTACATTTGCAAGCAGGCTATCCTAATTTGAAAAAACTTCCTCTGGAAAAACCCTAGCATGAGTTTCAACTTGAAAATTATTGTATACAAACGTTTTGAACGAAATGATATTATTGCGAATGTTCCTCTCCCTACGTTCGTCACATTTTTTCCCCTTTTGATCTGTTGAAGAAACTTTTAGAAAAAACTCGTTTTCTTCATAATCTACTTTCTAAACATTAATAAAACATTTGAATTGCTTCAGGGGTGGAAAAACCGTGACATTGTGAATTTGCATTTGGAAAAAAGCGATTAGTATTATTAGTTATTCATTTATTTTATTTATCTATTTTTTCGTGCATACGCCGGAGTAAGTATCGTAATATTATAATTCATTTTGTGCTCCAAAAAGCATGCATACTTTTTTTATTCAATAAAAAAAAAGAGAAAAACACTTTCAAAAAGAATTTTATCATACTTTTGCTTCTTTTAGAAAACAAAATCTACATTATTTCACAATCATTCTCATTTTGATCTTGCGTTTATTTATCTTTACTGATAATAAAGCTGAAAGTCTCTCTGTCTGTCAAGATCTCTGTCTGTAACGATCTCTGTGTAGCGCCTAGACCGTTCGGCCGATTTTCATGAAATTTGGCACAAAGTTAGTTTGTAGCATGGGGGTCTGCACCTCGAAGCGATTTTTCGAAAATTCGATGTCGTTCTTTTTCTATTCCAATTTTAAGAACAAAACTATCATAAGATGGACGGGAAAATTACGAAATTAGCATAACGTGTAACCGTAACATGGGCGCAAGCTAATTGGCGAGATACGAAATTATCATAACGTGGAACCGTAATATGGGTACAAGCCAATTGGTGAGAAAATTCACCACACATCATTTGTAAATATACAGTCGAACCAAAAGATCTTTTAATTTTTCTATTACGGGCAAAGCCGTGCGGGTATCACTAGCATTTTCATGAATTTGATTTTTACAATTTAGGTAATGATTATGTCGCTCAATTTTCAGTTTAAATCAGCTATAATGTTAGCTGATTTAAACTGAAAATTGAGCGACGTTTGTTTGACTAAAATCATACAAACAAATGTAGTATGATTTTAGTCAAACTAAAACAAACAAGTTACTTGTGCTCTAGTAGGTTTTTAATCAACTGTAATGTACCCAACTAATTGGTACACATATATAATCATCTTCCTATCATTAGGTCACCACCATGTCCACGAATGTCAGAGGTGGCTCCAAGTTTGGATGTTTTTTATTACTTAGAAGTGGAAAAGCCCCCAAATTTAAACATTTGAAATGTTCTCTTCCGAATTGGAAAATGTGCTGCTGCATATGCAATCCGTAATTGGTTCTTGTCTACAGCTTTACAGAGTTTTACGCGTAGTTTTTTTAACATTTCATGAGCCGGAAAAATGTCAAATGCCATTCCAGGATTAAACGTAAGTGAGAAAAGTGAGAATATTCAGATATTATTCAATCTGGGGGGCTATGAACCTTTAGCATCGATAAGAAGTTCAGAAATATATATATATATATATATATATATATATATATATATATATATATATATATATATATATATATATATATATATATATATATATATATATATATATATATATATATATATATATATAAGAGGTGGTTTTGTGAGTTGCCAATGTACATTGCACAATACAGTAATTGTTAAACACCCCACGTTGCAGATTCAAGACATTTACCCAATGTCTTAGACTTTTGCTTCTGCATTCATTTTAACAGGACTTTAGAGCCGAAGGCGAGATACAGACGACAGACCTAAGAAAAGCTATGAACAACATTTATTAAAACATACTAAACACTTCTGAAGTTGCACGCACGTCCAAGCTAACCAACTCCAGCAGTTTTATACAAAAAGTTCACACCGGAAAAAAAATTGAAATACATAATGCACTTGAATAAACTAACACAAACTACTCCTGACGGTGACAACTACCAGCACTGAGATACATCTAAAAACTAAACTCTTGAAATCTTGTTCCATCAGTTATACCTGGTGATGCTCGCAAGCGGTCGCTTGCGAAAACGAGAGAATCACGAGAATCCTCTTAATGGTATACATTGTGTGCATTGTACCATTGTTAATAGGTTGAAAAGCAAAAATATTTGTCTTCCGATCTGGCTGCCTAATATAAGGAATGTTTCTAGCTGTTTCGCTTTCAGTCAGCTCCAAGTATTAGGTTTTTATATATATTTTTCCTGTGTACTGTGCTAATTAGTAAATGGCGTGACGATTACACCCGCAACACGCACAAATCATTATTTTGTTAATCCAAGATTATTTTATCCTTCACATTATGGTGCGCAAGAGCTCTTTATACTCGAATATATCACAGTTAAATGCCAAAGTTTGAAGTTTCGGGAATGAAGTGCAAATATATGCGTAACAAAAATTTCTCTTTTGTGCAAAAGTATTGAGCAATTTATTATACAGGAAAAATATAAGTGAACATTATCTAGTGTAGAAGTCAAAATACTTTTTTCATATTATGGGTATGTTACTGTAAAAGATCGAAATTGGTGAATGTCAACATTCATCCGTGATTCACCACAACCATTCGGTCGTTCCGCAATGTTTTGCTGTGTGTATGTTGACATTCACCGGCGAATGTCCACATTTGCCAGATTTTGTTCTTTTTCGGTAACATGTACACTGGTATACTCCAGATGTAAGGCTACTATAAACAGCTCTTGGAGATGTCCTCCTGAGCATCCATGGTATTTTTGCGAGGGTCCTGGTGCTTTTCCCTTGGATTTAAGGGTGACAGGAGGGATCAAACTGCTTTGACTCGCCTGAGAACAGGTCATCTAAAAACTCTCAGATTTTCCCATGGTAATAGGACTTTCCCAGTTTGCACCAAATGTCATACTGAAGAGGCCACTGCACAACATCTGATTTTTTGTGTTGGCTTGGTACGCGAGGATCTACTGAAGAGACCTGCTTCTGTCTTGAAGTTGATTAAGGCGAACAACCTCATGGATCTGATCTGATTCAGAACAGAGAGGTAAGTAAGAAGAAGAAGAAGAGTGGTACATGTATTGATTTTTTATGTCCTCGAAACTACTTTCAAGCGTCCTCAAAAAATCCCTGGCATCTTGGGCATGTCTCCAAATTGATATTCAGGAACATCTAAGAGACGAAACCCTATATTAAACGAGCTTTTCCATGCTCTCCATCGTGGACAGAACTTTTTCCCACAGCCCACCAATAGCGAAAGTTATTGTTTGGATCGAGTCATAAATGCTTATCATACACGTTTTCTACGATTCGCCTACGGTGGGGACGAATCGTAGGATGGATCCATGTGGGCACAGGATCCCTTCACCTTCCCGGTGAGTCTGGGGTCGACGACAGCTCTTCCGTGGGTCGATTAGAGTCTGCACGTTATAAGTCGTGTGATCAAAAATGAAATGTCCTCAGACTGCATTGCATAATCTTCTGAAACACAGTTGAACTCCGCTAATTTGGACCGCATTGCAAAAACGAGATCACATGACTTCTTTTTGCACCAATTTAATGTTATTTCTCCATTATTGCAATTTTAATGTGATTCAAGAGTTAATTCTCTAAATATCACCAACAATGGCCACATTGAAACCAGATTTTTAAAAAACCGCCAAATTTGTCGCCAAGTTTTGTCGCCAACTTGGCGACAAAACGACTGGCGATAAATCGTCAAGTGTTCTCCAAATTAACAATCAATTCCCCCTAAAAAGGTGCAAAAAACCCCTTTAAAAACACTCGAATGCAACCGAAAAGAGAGGCGCATAACTTAACCCCACTAGGAGTCTACGTACCAAATTTCAACTTTCTAGGAGATACCGTTCTTGAGTTATGCGACATACATACACACATACGTACATACAGACGTCAGGAGAAAACTCGTTGTTAGTAACTCTAACTGTCGGGAAACGTCAAAATGGATATTTCGGGCGTCAATATGTTCTTAGGTACATATGTACGTGTGGTCGGGTCGAAAAAAAAAACTCAACATTCATTTGGGGGGAGCAAAATGGAAATTAAGGCCGATTTTTGAGTGAAAATTTTTTCGCGAATGCAATACTACCTTTTTTGTAAGAGGAAGTAACAAGCATATGCTACATGTTCGAACTGTAAAAAACCGGATTACTTTAACTTCAAATACAAACCGAGCAGAAGTTTAGGGTTCAAGTGCTCAGTATTACTGTCTCTTGAATTCTTTGATTCAAAAATAACGGAGTGAATCTTTTCACTAGGATTTAACGTGGTCCTGTATGCAGTTAACCTAATATTACGACCAACTCAGGAAGAGATCGATTCCATGAATGCATGTGTAAATGTGATCCTTGACTTGAATCATATCATTAATTTCTCCAACTTGGGCAAAATTATTTTGCTGAAAAGGTTTCTTTAAAAGGAAATATGAACTTTTCCAGTATTATTTACAAAAGATAGTTTTCTCTGAATAATAATTTCGATGATAAAGAATCTCGGCTATTCTTAGTCGGTACTTCGGATTAGTGGGGTTTGGATTAACAGGACTCTAATGTATTCTATTTATAAAAAAAACTCTGGCCAATATTTATATATATTTCAATGTCAGCCTTTCATAATTGAGTCATTAGCCTTCTGTCTTCCTAATTTTCTTCTTCTTTACTAATAATAAAGCAGAAAGTCTATCTGTCCGGAGGATGTCTGGATGTCTGTAGGATGTCTGTGACGCGCATAGCGCCTAAACCGTTCGGCCGATTTTCATGAAATTTGGCACGAAGTTAGTATGTAGCATGGGGGTGTGCACCTCGAAGCGATTTTTCGAAAATTCGATGTGGTTCTTTTTCTATTCCAATTTTAAGAACATTACGGAATGATCATGACGTGGAATGGGAGAGCGAATGAACATAGCCAATTGGCGAGAAATTCATCATCCATTATTTGTAAATATACAGGCGAACCAAATGACCTTTTAATTTTCTACTACGGGCAAAGCCGTGCGGGTACCACTAGTTATCGATATATTTAAAACTAGAAAAAAAAACGAGCTGATGTGTGCATCACATGACTTCCTTTTACTCCAATTTAATGTCATCTCCTCATTAATTTCAATTTCAATGTGATTCAATTGTATGCTCTCTAAATATCAGTTGCCAAATTGAAATCAAATTTTAAAAAAATCGCCAAATTTGTCGCCAAGTTGGCGACCAAAAGACTGGCGATGTATTGCCAAGTGTCCGACAAATTTTAACACAACTTGAGTTTACATCGAAATTAACAATGATTTCCCCATAAAAAGGGGCAAAAGACCCCCTTAGAAACATCCGAATGCAACCAAAAGGAAGGTGCACAACTAAACCCCACTAGAAGTCTACGTACCAAATTTCAACTTTCAAGGACATACCGTTTTCGAGTTATGCGAGATACATACACACATACGCACATACATACGTACATACGGACATCACGTGAAAATTCGTTGTAATTAACTCGGGGTTCGTCAAAATGGATATTTCGGGTGTCTGTACGTTCCTAGGCATATATCCACGTGTGATCGGATCAAAAAAAAAAAAAAAAAACAACATTCATTCGGGGGTGAGAAAAATGGAAATTAAGGCCGATTTTTGAGTGACAATTTTTTCGCGAATACAATACTTCCTTTTTTGTAAAAGGAAGTACAAATGGCATTTCGATGTGGCAATTTTATTTCATGTGTCCAGAGCCACAGAGACAACACTTGAGTACAATTTTTAAAAGGTGGACATTGAAGCAATCATGTACTGTTAAAGGGTGAAATATGGCAAATGCGGAACTTCATGAAAGATCCGGTACAGATAGTCCATGATCAACGGGGCAGGAAGATAGGAAAGACGGGATCCAGTTAATGTGGGTTAAGTTGATACAACGACTGTAATTTTCCAGTGCGTATGTGCCTAGAGCAGAAAACAAGACTTAGGCTGATTTGACGTACATACGTAGGAGAACTTCTTTTTTTCACTTTTTTTTTTTTTGGCTTTGAATTGTTTCTAAAGATATCGTTTTATTGCTCACCAAAGTAAATTTTTGCGGTTTGATTTTAACTGTCGTATAAGGTGTTAAAGTAGTTGTATTATGCACTAGTGATACCCGCACGGCTTTGCCCGTAATAGAAAAATCAAAAGGTCTTTTGGTTCGCCTGTATATTTACAAATAATGTGTGGTGAATTTTCTCGCCAATTGGTTTGTACCCATGTTACGGCTCCACGTTATGATAATTTCGTATCTCGCCGATTGGCTTGTGCCCATATTACGGTTCCACGTTATGATAATTTCGTAATTTACTCGTCCATCTTCTGATAATTTTGTTTTTAAAATTGGACTAGAGAAAGAACCACATCGAATTTTCGAAAAATCGCATCGAGGTGCACACCCCCATGCTACAAACTAACTTAGTGCCAAATTTCATGAAAATTGGCCGAACGGTCTAGGCGCTATGCGCGTCACAGACATCCTACAGACATCCAGACATCCTCCGGACAGAGAGACTTTCAGCTTTATTATTAGTAAAGATAAAGAAGATACTACTGAGTTTCGTTTCTTGAATTAGAGGCATGATTTTACCTAAGATAAGTTGCTTTAGTTCGCAGTTGTTCCCTCCCCTCGTTTTTGGTGTTCTTTGGCTCAAGTTTATACGTGCAATAAGTTAACACCAAAATGTAAAGTTTTTTTTTCTCTTCCTAGAAATGTTTGAAATGATTAAAGAACTCAAAGGAAGGAAACTCCTCTTAAAATAATTATAAGAGCGTATTTCGGAGAACTTATGCTTGCATTAGGCTATAAATCTGATTTACGTTTTATCATCGAACACGGATTAATATTTCAAATATTTTATGAGACTTTAAAAATAATATGAGTTAAAACATTTCGTTTTTAACAAAATCAGCATAATAGTTTGTTCATTTGGATCAATTTAATACGTTGCGAAAAAAATTATTAAGATTTATTTCCCTATGAAAAAATTACGTCAACAAAGGTTTTGAAACCATTATTTGATTGAAAAATATCAATAGAATTACATGAATTTTATCTTGGTGCGGAGACATTAGTAACAAAAATTAGAAAAATCAAAATGTAAAAAGAGTATGTACTATACCCGGTCTTCCCTACTGAGAGATTGTTTCTTGTTTTCTCACTCGAATTTTGCCCATGAGCACTTTGCTGCTCACAAAAAAGAAAAAAAAAAATCGTCTTCTACAAAATAAGTAGAATTAGTGTCTCGTAATAACTAAAATAACCACACAAGAGTCTTTGTTTTGATATTTGCATTTTTACTTATGATCAAACGATTTTCTTTACTAATAATAAAGCTGAAAGTCTGTCTGTCAGGATCTCTGTGACGCGCATAGCGCCTAGACCGTTCGGCCGATTTTCATGAAATTTGGCACAAAGTTAGTTTGTAGCATGGGGGTGTGCACCTCGAAGCGATTTTTCAAAAATTCGATGTGGTTCTTTTTCTATTCCAATTTTAAGAACAAAAATATCATAAGATGGATGAGTAAATTACGAAATTATCATTACGTGGAACCGTAACATGGGCACAAGCCAATTGGTGAGATACAAAATTATCATAACGTGGAACCGTAACTTGGGTACAAGCCAATTGGCGAGAAAATTCACCATACATTATTTGTAAATATGCAGGGGGAACCAAAAGATCTTTTAATTTTTCTATTACGGGCAAAGCCGTGCGGGTAACACTAGTAACTGCATAAAACTAACCGCCAACTTTTAATCCGTAAAAAAATTATTTAATCAAAATTGAATCAGTTGTTGAAAATTCTTTTATTCTGTTCAAGGCCAGTTCTTGTTTCTATGACAAGGATGAGGAAATAGTATGCATATTTCAGTTATAGATCCCTTGAGATACTATATCCATGCTCTCTAATCTAGACTTTCAAGTATCTCATTCAGTTTTCAGAATTAAGCTCGATTTGTATGCTTGGTGAGATTTCTTGGTCGACTTTCTAATTCTTGAAGTAGTGAAACTTACTTCAGCAATAAAAGTTTCGTTTATTTTGGTAATCAATCTTTGATAACTTTTTGTAAGAGCTTTAAGCAGGGATGCAATTCCAATAAGCACAACAAAAATACAAATTTCTTTTGCGTAGTTATGAGACCAGCTTCCTGATAGTTTACACGAACCCGCTTTTCCACCATTTATCATTCTTGTGAATTCTTTAAGGGCCGTGGTAGCCCGATCGGTAGAGTGTCGGATTCGGGGCCGTTGGGTCCTGAGTTCGAACCTCGATGGTCGAAGACCCACCGTCGTCGTTCAAGGGGACTGGGCGACGTTAAATATGCTCGTGGTCTCAATGTCCTCCAAGTGAAACGATACCTCTGGGGGTGCTAGCACCAGGTAGCTATTAGCTCCTGAACTAGTTCTAAATTCTCATAAACTGTTCGATCCGGTAATGGTGCTGCCATCTATCTGTATATAAATAATAACGGCAAGGCACTTAGTATGCAGTCCTCGACATAAATACAGTTGTAGTCAGTTGTGACTCGGAATCGAAATTGAATTCTTTAAAAAGCCTTATGTCAGAGATGCCCAAATTTTTCCAAGTAGTGGTATCTCTCGAATACTTAGAGTTTTCTCATCGCACCCTAGTCATTTATCATCAATATATACTCTAATACATATAAACATACAGACAGGCAGACAATCATCATGCTTGCACATTGTATAATTTTGTAGGAAAATCGGAAACTATGTAGTAACACAGTTCCACTCATTATTGCTTACTGAAATAAGTAATTTTTATCCCTTTCCATAAAGAGGAATGGCATCACTCTCTTTTGTTATTGCTTCCTTTTACAAAAAAGGAAGTATTGTATTCGCGAAAAAAATTTCACTCAAAAATCGGCCTTAATTTCCATTTTGCTCTCCCTCGAATTAATGTTGAGTTTTTTCTTCGACTTGTGAGCACACGTGGATAAGTGCCTAAGAACGTATAGACACGCGAAATATCCATTTTGACTATTCCCGAGTTAATTACAACGAACTTTCTCGTGGCGTCTGTATGTACGTATGTATGTAGGGGAAGGTTGCTGTCAATGAACCGGTTCCATGACTAGACCGCGAAGATATTTCCCGTACCAGAGTTTTTGCAGACGCGTAATCAGCTTTAATACCTTCCTTTGTCGGAAAACAGTCGACTGCAGAGTCGTCATATGGCTAAAATTACTTCATCATATTGTTAATCGGTCAGATAAGATTTTTACCATTATCTTACTAATTATTGAGATTTTCATTTAGTTATAACATGTTTTGGATATCACTGAGCAATTTAACGTGAACATTGGCTTAAAAGAGTGCCTTTTCAAGTACAATTCCTCATACTTCATGTTTTATCATAATTAGGACTGGGCGATATCAGAATTTTAATACCGCGATATATCGCTCTCCAAATACCGATATTTTCGATGTATCGATATATTCTTGGGGGGGGGGGGGGTGCGAAAGATCGAAAAACAACAAAAAACATTTCCAAATATAATATTATTTCTCCAATTCAAAGGCACAATTATCTTTAAATTAGCGTAAAAGTAAGTCATGTGATGTACACATCAGCTGTTTTTTTTTTTTTCTTAATTGAAGTAAAATATCTTAAACTCGAAATAATAAAATATATATATAACCAACGTTTTGAAGCACAAAAATTGTAAATTACTGCAGACACGTGTTTCGGTGTTACAAGAAACACCTTTTTCAATGCAAAGAGATGTGAGCTTCTGGATGAAAAGTCATCCGAGAAAAGATTATCTGAAACTGGGTCCGATTGGGATGAATAATTATTACCATCTTTTTATTTCATCAACAACAAAGATTTGATACTGATGTAGGCAATAGGAAAGTTGCAACCTATTAAATGTTCATATTTTGACTATTGGATAATTGTTAATTGACCCTCAAAACTAAAAAATTCACCATCGCCAAATTTTAAAATCCATGCGAAGAAGTGCACTCTTCTGAAACGTCACGAGCTTACGTCACAGGGCACTAATGGGCAGCCTTCCGCCGAAGATCCCTTGTTTTCGCTAGGGACATTTCGAACGCGCTGATATTTTTAATTTTTAGAAATTCAATAATAATTTTGAACACACTATGGGTGCCGGATTCGTTAAAGCACAATCTAATAATCTTCCTCAAGTAACCTCAATGATGGTATTCGAATATTTCCGAGAGGATGAGAGGTTTAATATTCCAGAAACGCGAGAAAGCCAACTGCACGTCCTTCGGCTTCTCCCGCGGCGGAAAAGCGCATGACGTCACGTCCTGTGCCATTTGACGTCACAAGCGCTTGAACTTTAAAAATTAATTAAAAAAAAAACTACTTATCGTATCGCAAAAATTTTTTCACCTGTGATGTTCATGCATGTTACTCTATCATATACAAATAAAATTGAAAAATCGAAAACTTCCCTATTCGTGGAACTCTTTCCTCTACTAGCGGTAACCAAGGGTAAGGCCCCTATAGTGGAGGAGCCGACGCATTCGCCATTTTGGAGCAAACTTGATCCAGTGCTTTGTAAAGATAGCATTGCTGCTGATGTTTACATTTCTTTAGCTTGTGTTAAATTAAGTCAAATGGGTGGTTGTTCGGCTGTTAATTGTGCAAACAGCTCCAAAAAAGGATTTCAGCCCTTCAGATTTCCAACAGATGCAGAAAGAAAAAAGAAATGGATAAATAATAGCCCGCAAAGTGACTGGTAGCCTGGAAACGACGCCAACTATTTCCAAAAATTCGCTAATGTTCACCTACGCTTCTGACTCTCTCGTTCCCTGTTTGGCGAAGGATTGCCAATAAAGGTAGCTTTCCCTGTTGTACGCTTGCTCCAAAATGGCGGATGCGTCGGCCTCTCCAGTTATAGGGGTTCTAACCAAGGGTGCCGTAGCACCCACTTTGGGAACCTGCTGCTTTAAGTTGCATTCCTACTTTGCGTGCTCTATATAAACACCTCATTGTCTTTCGTCCAAAGTGGAATTCCTCTAAATGAAATACTTTTTCCTGCCTGTGAAAGAACGTGAATGTTTTGCATAACTCTATATACGCGGACTAATTTCGTTCCACAGAAAAATGGTTCCCGTGAGCAAGACTGCTTCTTTTTCCAGCTTTGACATCAGCTTGTCATTTCCCGCTTAGAATTGTCTCACATCACAATAGGCTCCCATTTGCGTTCTATTTCCGTTTACGAAATAGTCTGAATACGATCGATTATCACTTCCCAGTTGAAAGTTAAATTTTCATTAAAAACGTTTCGATCAAAGATTCAACAGACAAAAGAAGGCGATAACGCGAGAAGTACTTCTACTTCCTCTTGCTCAAAATGCATTGCCATCAGGCAGAAACAAAAAGACCTGTCAAAGGAATGATCGGACATTGTCCCGCTTCGCATTCACACTTCCTCGGCGACCCTGGGGGACCCCAAAGCGACCCTTGCTCAGCTTTTCCGCCCAGCTTGTCTTTAAATGCGGTTAAAGGGACACGTTCGTCAACTATTATGTAAGTTGGGCATTTCTGGTCGCATCTGGTGTTATATTTGAAATGCTAGTGAAAGAAAGATAATTTTATTCTTTTCTTATTTCTTGAATGGTAAATCGTGCACAGATTTTGAGAAAATCTTAAGATGATGTATGGATGCCAAGCAAGATGATTTTTTAAAATATCAAAGACAAACATGATTAACAGTACTTAGGTAAAAACATAAACCATAAAAACGCTATTAAAACCCAAGTTTAAAATTGGGGTATAAACAGTTTTTAAAAAAATTGAAAGCCTAAAAGTAAAAAAAAAATTTGAAAACCTAAAAGTTTAAAGAATTTGAAAACTTGAATGGTTAAAAAAATAATAATAACTGGGAGCACATTGTTAGAACACCATGCGATTAGCACTTGAGCTCTCTAGCTCTCTCGTATCAAGTACAAAAATCACCTTTCTGTTGAATTTGGGGTATAGCCCTTAACAGACAAGTGGGTTGGATTTTTTCATTTTTTCATTCTTACGAATCAAGCATTTAGAATGCATAAAAATCTCCATTTGGCAAAGTTTTCGGCCAGACAGTTATACCCAGTTCTTAGTCTGAAATTGGCCACAGAGCGTGTTTTCTGACTACAAGTTCTCCAATCATGAAACAACACCTTGTTAATAAACAATAGAAAAGGGAAAGACTAGCCCCTTAATAGAACCCCTTATACCTGAAACTTGACGAATTAATACAACAGGATATTAGTGCTTGATCTAGATTTAGATCGAAGCATAGACTAGCGCAGACTTCACAAACGATTACAAAGCAGAATATTTCAGTAACTTTTGCCCCCCCCCCCTTTTTGATATTTTTTACAGTTTTCATAATTTCTTATCTTACGAAAACTGGTTGCAGAGCTTTCAAAGAGAATCAAGCGGCCTTTTCAAGGGCGTCTATGGTCGTTGTATGCAATTTCTTTACATTATTATTTTAAGCTACTAAAGAAGAAATCCACTAAGTGAAATTAAATTTTCTCTTTGTATTCCTAATACAGCGTGATCCAAAAGTCAGGACCAACTTTAAAAATGAATAATTCGAAAACGAATGAAGATAAAAAGATTCAATTTGCACCGAACGAATAAAAAATAAGTAGGGTTTTGGGTGGCAACGAAACAAAAATAGTTCTGTTTTAGGCCAACAGATGGCACTAAAGCTTTTGATTTCTCCATAATTCTTATAATACAGATTAACTAAACGATTTTACTCAACTATTGACAGCATTTCGATGCATATTAGCTCCGACTGCAAAAAATGCTGCCGTTGCTCCTTTTTATATCGTTTGTTGCTGTGCATGATCCTAAGTCAGAAATCCGAAAGCGCCATCTGTTGGTCGCCAACAAAACTAATTTTGGTTTGTTTCCAGGCAAAACCCGGCTTCTTTTCCATCCGTTTTGTGCAAACCTCATCCTTTTATCTTTATTCGTTTTCGAATTATTCTTTTCTGAATTTGGTCCTGACTTTTGGATCACCCGGTATTTTGCTTCGTATTTTTTTCCATCAATTTGTCAAACTTGTCTTTTTTCTGAATTAAATTCTTCCCCATAACCTATATTCAATCAAAATGTTACCAGATATTGGATTTTTTTTTTTTTTTTTTATTGATCCTGTGTCAATAATGCGCTGCAAGCAAGAAGATTACACGGGCTCTGACAACGTAAATCACCGCATTCCAAATGACGCAAATATCACCTGGGGGTGAAAGATGGAGCTCCCCCCCTCCCCCGAAGAAGAAGATGCTCCAGTTTCGGAAAGACTTTCAAGCTCCTCACAGGAGGAAAACGAAATCGGCACGGTTCAATGGATAAAAGATGTTTTTTTTAAGGGCATCTGCTTGCATAACGAGTTGTGATAATTAATATGTTTACGTTTATTAATGCGTGTGATGGACAGAGAAAGGAAGAAAATTTGAACCAGGAAAGTGCTCTCGAAGTTTTTATGGTTCTTTGGATTGCATTGGAAAAAGAAATTGATCTCTTTAGCCAACAGGAACAGTGCGCTTAATTATTATGCAGGAAGCTTTATTGCATATCGAGATTTTAATGTAGGGTTCATCTTTAACCTAGAAAATACATACCGTCTAATACGTATGAAAAGGTTCTGCAAATAAATTCAGTGAATTAATTAAATTCGGGAAATTTCCTACTTCGTTTTTATGTAATTGGAAGTTGTTCAGTTACCTGAGCTTTTGTGAAAACACCTACAGTTTTAAACCGAGATGTTGTTCCTTTGTCGCCCTTTTTGTAGTAAATGCAAGTATGGAAATTGGTCTATTACTTGAGTTTTTCTGAAAACACCTACCGAATTAAACCGAGAAACGTAATTGTTGCTCCTGTATTGTAATTGTTGTTTCTTTTTGTAGTAAATGCTAGTTTGGTAATTGGTCTGGAACGTGAACTTTTGTGAATAAACTTGCTGATTAAAAAAAAAAAGAAAAGAAAACACAAAGTTAAATAAATACCTTTGTGAAATACATTGCCAGCTCAGTCATTTCCAGCCGAGGACTGCAGTTTCGTGCTTATTAGCACTCATCAGCCCGGCATAGGAAAGTGACTGAGCTGGAGATGGAAAACCTCTTAAGGAAGCCAAGAGTGCGAAACAAACTGGTAGCTAATATAGAATTAGCAGACCAGACGAGTGACCGAAGCAATGGTTCGGTTCAACTCGAAGATTGAACGCGAGGCAAGGTATATTCAGTAAATTACCGCCCATTATAGCTGTAAACAATACAAAGTTAAATGTTTCAAGTACTTCTCAACAGCATCTGCAGAAGTTGAAAGGATAATTTCGTCTTCAGAAATGATATTAATTGATTTAAGAAAAAAAAAAAAGAAATTTGACTTATTGTAATAAATAGTAAGAAATGTGCATTCCATTTTCTATGCGAATATTTTCTGTAATACAGTCGACCCCGCTACAACGCGATCCGACTTACGCGAAATGCTATAACGCGATTTTTTCACCAGAGAAGAATTAGCATAACGCGAATTGCTCATCCGCAACAAGAAAAGTTTCCGGAAGGTAATTCTGGTGTGTAAATATCAGTTTTGTTACTGGATCCTAAAAATTTTTCGTGAATGGACCTTATCCCTTTAGTATAACTGAAAGTGGAAGTTCCCACACTGTAATTAGTTCGACAATTCCCATCCCTCCCCCATGATGGTATTGAAAAAAAAAAAAAAAAGAAAAAAGGAGGGGAAAGATGGGAAGAAATAGAAAAAAAAAAGGGCGGGGGTACTCCAAATAAGAGAAAACGTAAAGATTAAGTAAAATTTACTCTTTTGGTATTTACTGTTGTGGCACGACTTAAAATAGAGTAAATTGCTTTCTAGTTAGCAGTTTTGATTTTTTCTTTTTCTCCCCTCTTTTTTTCTTCCCCCGACTTTTCTTTTCTTTCTTTTGGGGAGCGGGAAAGGCCTAGCAGTGTAACTAACCGCCTTGGCTCTCTGCGGCCATGAACACAACTGCACAGCAAGCATAAGTTACAGAAATGAGTAGTAAAGAAAAAAAAAACATTTAACTTCAGTTGAAAATCCAATGATATTTCAATTTCGTTCTTTTAATTGGTGGCAAAATTAACATGTCTGCAGAATAAGTACTAGGATGTAATAAAAAAAACTGCGATTACTGTAAACGTATGTATAAAACCGAATTAACGTTTTTAGTCTTTCAATAACTTACTGCAGAAAGGTCAAATAAATTCATGGCGATAGGTCTCCAAAAAAGTTCACGGATCTTTCCCTTTTTTTCTCTACTCTTTTCTTGTTAGAAAGTTTCCATTTCTTTGGTTCTCCCCCATGCGCCTGCGTACCTTAATAGCAGAGGTTGCGGCTGTAAATTAGCATTTACCGTCGCCATTAACTGCAAATAAAAGTTAATTATGGTCGCTTGCTTCGACGAAACCTGGCAACCCTTCCCATCGTTTATTAGTCCGTAGGTGTTGGAACTCAAAGGGTGGAGGTCCGTGATGCCAACGCCCCTGCTTGAGTGGGCGTCGACGCCAGCGGAACGATCCGCTAAGTCTCCCCCCCCCCCCTGTCGACAGAGCTCCTCACATGTCGATGGCCAGAATGTCAATAAACATAACCATCTGTTATCCTATCAGCCGGTCGTGACTGAAGGGTCGACAGCAGACGACTTTTTGATGATTCTCGATCATTTAATCGGTGGGGCGGGACTATTCTGATGATGGTCATTGGAGGAGTTTAGTGTGGGATAGATTATTTAATGTTTTTCGGTCTGAAAAAAATAAAGAAACTGTGATCTTTGGAAATGATTTCTTATCTCTTTATAATAATAAAATTTATACCATAGAATTGTCTACTGGAACAGCCACAGTTTGAATACATCAATTCGATTATCTATGGATAAAACAATGGGAGATAATTCGTAAGCAGAACCAGAAATTATTAACTTCGTTTTTATATATATATATATATATTAAAGAAATCAGTGTTAACTCCTAAAAGAGCTGCAGCGATAAATCAGCGATTATTCTTCGAGGGATATATCTCTCGTGGGCCCTCTTTTGGGTTAATGCCTTGTAAGGGCGTCCAATATTGTATGCAATCAAGAGAAAGTAATCTTAATTGTTCTTCACGTTGTGTTTTTTTTTCCCTATAGACTTTTTAAATCCTAGAGCCGCACGAGCATGATTATTTATTTGAACATCACGTATTTCTTATATTTCATGCTGATTATTGATTTTTTTTTTTTTTTTCGTCTATCACAAAATCACCTTTAGTCCCATTGGATATGTAAAAAAGAAAAGGAATAGGTATGTTATTTGATGTTTGGCATCTTCGCCAAGAACTGTCGCCAACTTGGCGAGGAGAACTTTTCTGAGAGTAGAGATGAGAGAACGGAGTTGGGAGAAGGATCGCCATGATCCACGAGAAGGTCTTGTTGAGACTTTTTGTTTGTTTGGCGATCTAGAAAATGTCCACGGCTCGACTTTTGTTTCTAAATGTTTATGTTTGTGTAGTGTGTAGAATGTGTTATCTAATATTGTGAGTCTAATAAAAGTTTTGTTACGAAATGGTCAACATTTTAACATCTCGCGACACTACAGATATTACTTGCTTTTGAGGGCTTTGTTAGTTTGTGTGGGCACTATCGTTTTTTATATAAACGTCATAAACGTCTGTTAGAGCATTCTAGTGATCCATGACTTAAGATTGTTTACTTTTGTCAAGTTGTTCTGATATTTTTTTAATTTTATCATTTGGTTTTTCTTTTGCGTGAAAAACTTATCATTTTTGTGCGGACTTTAAATGCTCCTCCCTTCCCCTCCCCTCTCTGTTCAGCAAATGACAATTGAAAGAATAAAGTTTATCCATCAGGTCACAAATTTTCCTAAACTGCTGTTTCACTTCAGCCAATATATCTTCTTTTACTTTTGAAGTTTTTTTTTTTTTTTTTTTTTTTTGATAAGTACGAATTTATTTTTACTGACGCACACTTGATTCCGTGTTTACCAAACATTTTTTTGATTTTGAGTAATTTAAAAAAAAAAAAAAAAAAAAACGCGATTAGTTAAAAAGTAAAACTACGGTACAGCCTTGGCGATCCAGATAATCGAAAATCTGGATAATTCGGGTAATATGGATAATAAAAGAAGCTAATCCTCAAATAAAAACTTCCGATTTATAACAATAAAAAACAATGTCTTGTAACAAAATTTCATAAAACTGTTTACAACAGGAAAAAAAAAAATTAATATATATATATATATATATATATATATATATATATATATATATATATATATATATATATATATATATATATATATATATATATATATATTTATATATATATATATATATATATATATATATATATATATATATATATATATATTTATATATATATATATATATATATATATATATATATATATATATATATATATAAATATAAATAATTTTTGAAACTGATGCACTGTCACCTGTTTGACACACATGTGGTGCTTGAATCAAGCACAGTCAGGCAAATGCCTTATCATTATCAGATGAGCTGCAGTGGTGTTGCGTTGCGTTGACGCTCAAAATACGCCATAGTGTTTGTCAAACTCGTGCTCGTCATTTGGGGGTCAGATGAGGAGGGGATTCACTCTTGGCTTTGAAAAATTGATGTTTTAAAACACAAGTGGGCGTGGTTTTTGTTGTCTTCTGATAAAATTTGCATTGCTTGCTCCCCCCCCCCCCCCATGGAAAAGTTTAAAATGACGAGCCTGGTTAGACTACCATAATTTATTGCAGAACCTATAGAAGCGAATGCTTCGTGTTTCGTTCTTTCTATCGTAATTTCAAATTACTATTTAGATGAATATAAATTTTTAAAAAGTCTAAAAATTTAATTAGGATCAAAGAAGGCAGGATAAACTACTGCAATTTTGACTGTCAATTCCGTCTTGGAGCCAAAGTTTTAGCAGACAGCTCTAGTCACCAACAAGGCTCTGGAGAATGGCGCATTCGGAGAAAGAGAAACGCATCATTTATTTCCATTTCTCATAATTCACCCGACAGCGTTTCATCCTCATTTTGTGTTCTACTGTTCATCGTTTGCTTTTTAATTTCTTTCCATTCTCGCTGAAGGCAGTGAATCCATCCGTTCTTATTATGGCCCGTTCCATTTTCCGACTCATCAGCGCGTAGGGTGCTTGGGAGGTCTCCCGCACCTTTCTGTGATCTTTAGTTCATCCGCACACTTCCGCAAGAGATCCATCATGGCGGGAAAGAGACGTCTTCGCCGGGCCTTTGTTAGGGCTGTTAACAGGTAAAGCGCCTCTGGAAAACCAGACTGATTCATTAGGGAAATGCTGTAGTCTAGTTATGCTCGTGTCATTTTTGAGAATGTTATTAACCTACTGACGGTTGCAACCATAGTATCAAGCTCTTTTCCTTTCAATCATACGGTAACGTGCTGCAAACCCAATATCACTTTCAAGGTCATGAGAATTAGTTTTAGGAGAACTTCATGGAGTGTTAAAGAGTCTGAACTATACAAAGTGCTGTGGCGACTTTAATTTAGCTATCGATTTATCATTTATTCGTAGCTGAAAGCGACCAAGTATTACAGAGATAGCTACTTTTTCTGTAATAGAAAAAAAGCGTGCAGGGGGGGGGGGGGCTGCCTATTTACATTTTTGCATGGATAACAAGTGGAAGAAATTTAAGACAACTGATAAAGAAGCACCCCACGCTTTTTTTCTACTACACTAAAATTAACTGTTTGGTCTATTACTTTATATACTTGTCATCCAAAGATTATTTTTAACTTTTTAGTTCATTTTGCTACTAAAGCGTGTTTTTTTAGTTTTTTAAATTAATAATTTTTTTTTTTTTTTTTCAAAAAAGATTTAGATGCTAAATATTGCTAACACTTGTAACTCTTAAATGAAACCTTTGTGCGTGTGTTCGATTTTTATAATGGGATGTATCTTAGTATTTCTGTTGCATTATTTGCATCAGACATTTTGAATGCTTTCTGGTAAATTCATGTGCGAACATTGTTACACCTCGCAGCTCTGATTTGTACGTTGTAACTAATTCTAATAAGTCACTGGCTATTTGTCCAAAGGAAAGTTGAACCCACAAACATACAAGTTCAGCTAATAAAAGCGTGTTAATTAGAATAAACTAGTAACTTATCGTTAATAAATTAATTTGATTATAGAATATTGCATTGTCATCGGGTTTGAGGTTGCATTCCAAATTTTAAAAGAATCCGATCACAAAAAGTCGGCGAAAATTGAGTTGCAAGATTATTAGTTTAATTTCGGTGTAGGCGGGATTAGAACGCACGCACAATGATTCCCGGAAGTGGACGTCAGCGAAGACCCGCGCCTTAGACCGCTCTGCTACGAATGCTCAGAAAGTGTTGGAATTTACTAACAGTAATAAGCCACTAGCTCTTAGTCCAAAGGCAAGTTACTCACAAACATACAAGTGAAGCTAATAAACGCGTGTTAAAAAAATCGCTTTCCCCAGGATAATGACTTTAATGCAGCAGAGGAAAATGGACTTATGAAACTATCCCCGACCAAAAATATTTGGTGATGCCGGACGAACCCAGTTCTATTGAGCAATCACGATTGCTTATTGTTCTCATTTGACCGTTTTTGGTGTCCGTGCCTTTTTCAACTTGGATCAGATGCCTCTGCAGCACCACCGCCCACCGTCCTCTGCTGGCGGCGCGGCGAGGCTGCTCCGGTTTTGAGCCATCCTCTTCTCCTGGTCGGAGGCGTCCATGTCCTACACACACGCACGTTCACACACATACACACACACGACTTCACACACATACACTCACACACGCCTACGTGCATACACACAGGTCTACGCACACACACAACTATGCACACGTAACCGCCCAGGAGGAGAGGCAGGCTTGCGGGGGGGGGGGGGGGGAACAGGAGCCGTTTCTAGAAACAATAACTCCAATGAGTAGGGTCCTGTCTCAGTTCGTGATTGCGAAAAACATAATTTGAATTCAAAATTTCAGAATTCAAATTAATTTTCTTTTTTTTTCTTTCTGTTTTAACTAACCAAAAAACAATGTTCGTGAAGTAAAATTTTCTCCAACCTTATCCCGGTCTTTCCTCACTTACATTCCACATCAACTACATATAAGGCAGGAATGGGAGAACATTTTTACAATTTTAAAATTTGAAAATAAAATCAAGTTTTTGGTGTTTTACTGTTTTTTATGCTTTTTACATGGCTTAGAAACGTACTAGTTTAATCAATAATTTAAATTTTTCTCTTAGTCCAAAGGAGAGAGTTATTCACAAACTTGCAAGTGAAGCTAATAAAAGTGTGTTAATAAATAAATAGAAGAAGCTCACACACAAACACATAGCACGTGAAAAGGAATAACCGTAACTTCCTTTTACTCTTCTCGTGACGTCACACTAAAGGTTATAAGCAGTTTAATATCTCCCTTTGTTTGCTCATCCATTCATCCTCCGAGCTGTTGCCAAAAACTAATAATAAAAAACTAACATAACAAATCCGGAGAAGCAGATCGTTCAAAACTAGAGCCTCTCTCGCGATCTACATCTCCACATCGTCTGCGTTTCCCCCTAGGCTGGGGGTCACCTAGTTACCGTTCGGAAGAACCCCTTCTCCTCCTCGGCGTTGTGAAAGGAAAAACAAAGAGAAATCGGATATCGATGGGATCGAGAAGATATCGAAGGAAATCGAACACCTGAAGATTGTGCCATCGTGGTGGTTGCGTAGTTTCTGTTGTCGCTAGTTTTACGGAAGAAAAAATAAGAACTTTGTCGAGAAAAATATAGAAGCAATTGCTCACTAAAATTTTGCAACTTAATAACCTGGTGTTCAGAGCATCACTATTGTATGGATATCAGGGCAGGAATCCCGCTCACCAAAAAATTATCTAGTAAGACAACATTGACTAATATCACAACAAAAAACAAATACACCATACTGCCGTGTGCAGGTAAACGGCAGTATCTGCAGAAATGAGTTTTCGAGATACTTGAAGAAATTTGTGGTGGATTCAGTACTAACAATAGGGAAATGTTGGAATTAGACTTTTTTTAACGCTTTTTTTCAGCAGAAGCCAAATAAGCGAGCTTGTATAGTGAAGATAACGTACAATAGATGACAAAAAGCAAAAAAAAAAATAATAATAATAAATTAATTTGAATTTTTACATCTGGAATTCAAATTACGTTTTTCGCAATCACGACTGTATGTGTATGTAGGCGTGTGTGTTTGTGTTTGCGTGCAGGCATGAGTGTGTGTATGTGTGTATTTGTGTGTGTAGTTGTGTATGTAGGAGTGTGTGTATGTGTGTGCGTGGTATGTGTGTGGTGTGTGTATGTAGGAGTGTGTGTATGTGTGTGTGTGCGTGGTATGTGTGTGTGGTGTATGTAGGAGTGTGTGTTTGTATAGGTGTGTATGTATGTAGGTGTGTGTATGTATGCTTGTGTGTAGGATATGGACCCAACCAGGAGACTTTTCGCTAGAGGAGCAGCATCGTGAGGCCGGTCGACGGTGGTACTGCAGAGAGAGACGGGAGGAAAATAAAATCAGCGTAACGTCAAGGACAGTCAAACGAAAACAATAAGTAATCATGATTACTCAAAAAAAAAAAAGGAAAAATTTGCAGTTACTGCCCTTTACCTGCACACGGCAGTATAATGGCAATCAATTAGTATAGAATACAGCAAGGCTTCCTATTTTGTCTATTAGACCCTTTCATAGACCAATATTCAGTGTGGACCCCTGTCATTCGAGTAAATAGATACTTGTGGTTAATTGAACTTAATTAAATTAATCATTACTAATTAGAGCGAAACATTGCTATTTGGAGTAGGTAGTTTACAGTGCTGAATTTCTGGAGTATAAAAATTTAAATTGAACAGACAGAAATCGATAGGTAACAAACCATTAAAAATCAAAATTGAGCACCGAATTAATTGGAAGAGTGACACGTTGTTTTAACTGGTCTAATTTTAAAGTAATTGGTTTAATTTTTGGTATCTGGAGTCGAATGTCGAGTTTAGCATCTAGACCGCTTCGTTATTCGATTTTGGCGACTGCATAGACAGAAAATACGTATTCACAAAGATGAGTTGGCAAATGGGAGAATAATAGGATTTGGTTTTTTAACGAACTGTTTATATTTCCTTTTTTCAATTGCAAAAGCATATTTCAATATCATTTTCCATTTGTTTCTTTTTTTTTTCAAAGTTTGCCGCGGAGACCCTACTAAGGGTCGGTGGATCCCCAAGGGGTCCGCAGACCAGTTTGGGAAGCTGTGGAATAGAGAACAGTAAAAGAATAGTTATTAACCATTTTGGAATTCAAGTCTTCGTTAGTTATTGAAGCTGAATTCATAGAATTCATTATTCGCTGAAAGCAGAATGAGCACAGAATAAGCGGAACATTTTATTTTATAAAGTATGGAAAACTGTTATTCCCACTTCGCTTTTTCCGAAGAATGAATGTTACCTATTTGATGCAATGAATTTAATGTACGTCCATTACGAAATATATTTGACGTATGCAAAACATATAATCTTTTCACCAATTTAAAAAAAAAAATGGTTTTTAAAAACATTTTTTTCGTATGTTATGTTATTGAAAATACTGCTAAAAGTTATTTTACTGAAATATGAAAAATGTGAAACGCACCGCCTCAAGCCGTGACTAATGCAGAACTACACGCAAATACTGAAAATCCGATAACGACATCCAGATAGTGCAGTTTCACCCGTATTGAGGATCACCAGGAGGCATGAAAGGCCTACTTCCAGCCTGGTTATGTCTGTTCTAGGCTGTTAAACTCCAGTCAGAGAGCAGAGAAGTCCATAGATGCTGAAATCGAGCTGCCGTTACTTGTTTAAAGTACATAAGGTGCTTATAGCTAGTGAACATCGTGCTTATTCGAACTAGTGCGATGAATGATTGAAAGTGAAACTGACCTTTCAAGCATTAATCACACATGTGTATGCGAGATGTATAGACAGTTCAACTTGCAAATAGAAACTTTCTTTAGATGCATGCTGCTACTGTCCGAGTTCTGTAGCATTTTTCTAAACATCCTTGGCTTGGCTGTCGTTGATGTGTTTGGGTCAGAGAAACCGGACGTAACCAGACTGCTACGGCAAAGAGGAGTTAGTGAGGTTTAGGAGTTAGGAGGTGTTTAGGAGTTAGGGGCATCCTCCACGTACTTGTCCCCATCCTGTTACTTGGACTCTCCATCTACATTGCATTGGTACCACACAAAGTCAGTTTTGGTTGGGGGAAAAACTGGGCAACAGTTGGACTGTTTTGTAACCTACCCTCTAGGACCTGGCGATGACTTTTGTGCACCATTCGGGATGAGGAGGAACAGCAATGCGAGATGCATAGACAGTTCAACTTGCAAATAGAAACTTTCTTTATATGCATGCTGCTACTGTCCGAGTTCTGCAGCATTTTTCTAAACATCCTTGGTTGTCGTTATGTGTTTGGGTCAGAGAAACCGGACGTAACCAGACTGCTACGGCAAAGAGGAGTTAGTGAGGTTTAGGAGTTAGGAGGTGTTTAGGAGTTAGTGTGATTTCTTGTGGGTGAGAGGGGGCGGCATCCTCCACGTACTTGTCCCCATCCTGTTACTTGGACTCTCCATCTACATTGCATTGGTATCACACAAAGTCAGTTTTGGTTGGGGAAAAAACTGGGCTACAGTTGGACTGTTTTGTAACCTACCCTCTAGGACCTGACGTTGATTTTTGTGCACCATTCGGGATGAGGAGGAACAGCAACAACAGCAAATGTCTTTGAAGTTGGAATTATTGAGAAGGGGCATCTTCCATGTATTTGTTCCCCTCCTGTAACTTGGGAACTCCATGTACATTGCATTAGTACCACACTAAGTCAATTGCAGTTGAACAAAAGTGGTCTACAGTTGGACTGTTTTGTAGCCTGCTCTGTAAGACATGGTGTTTGCTTCTGTGCGCCATTCAGAATGAGGAAGAACAGCAAATGTCTTTGAAATTGGAATGAAACAGTTCCGTATTGATCATCCTGACAAAAGTGTGATCCATCAGATTAATAATTGCATATATGATAAATGTTCTTTCTTACAGTATAATTGCCTTTTCTCATGGACGCAAAAAGCTGTTGCCATCCCGCTTATCTTCTTCCATTTTTCTTCTAAGGCTAAACACTTTCAGCATTCTTGTAAGCTTTCGTTCTAAATAACCGTAACTAGAATGCGCAATTAGGATTTGCATTTTAGACTAACGAACGGATTAAAAAAAAAAGTTGAATCGTTATCGATTCAGCGCACGTGCGATGGCTACACGTGGTCCAGAAACGTATGTCAGACTAGAACGGGTTTGGTGGTGCCGGTGGGCTGGGATTTTCCTCTTCCCCTTCCCCCCTTGACTAACGGTATATATCCTTTTACGGTTTGGGTTATTAGTTACTTGTATTTTTTTAAGCCTTAGGTTCGCCACTTGTTAATGAAAGCTCATCACTCATAGTGAATAATGTTGGAAAGTTTTTTAGGGACAACTGTATTCATGTGGTATATCAACTGTATATCATGCAGTGGCTGTATTCATGTTTAGATCGTAGATTACGTAGAACTACGGAGTCCAAAGAGCAGCCTTGGAATGATAGAAGTTAAATTGTTTTTTTATGTTCTCTTCTTAGAATGCTACCAACCATCTTTTAAATGTGGTGGTGCCAAACCTTTTCATACACGAAGGCCGCACCTACTATTCAGATAAATCTCGTGGGTCAGAACACATAAAATTTAAATTTATTTACTATTTTTTTCTGGGTAACATGGGAAAGCAAGGATTCAAACCAAGAATTGCTGTTATCATTATTGCATGTTTATTTTATCATAACGAAGTTTCGGTCTGTGTTTTAGAAACCAATACCTAACCATTTGTTTCCAAATTCACAACAATCATTCTTAATATC
Organism: Uloborus diversus; assembly: GCF_026930045.1. Classification (NCBI taxonomy): domain Eukaryota; kingdom Metazoa; phylum Arthropoda; class Arachnida; order Araneae; family Uloboridae; genus Uloborus; species Uloborus diversus. Next base: position 18,430,812 of record NC_072732.1, on the reverse strand, counting down.
GAATGAAGATAATCTGTTGTTTTAGAAGTTTCCAGAACATAATTTTAGACTCGTAATATGGAACATAACAACGGATCTCGTGGATCAGCTTTGTAGGCTCTATATGGTCCGCGGGCCGTTGGTTAACATATTAGACTGCTTCAATATATTCAAGTGAGCAAAGTTAATTCAAAAAGAATTAGTAATCACTTCAAAATCCATTTTAGAGTTGGATATAATCGAGAGATTTGTATAAAATCATGTTAGAGGTTCATACACATTTTGAAGTTACTCGATATGTACAGTACATTCATTTGTTGTTAAGATTCGATTAATAAATCACTGAATATCCGATTACTCGATTATGCTGGCTCATCTCTCGATCATGCTCATTACTAATCCAGACTTCATCTTTCACTAAGAAAGATAAAAGTACCCTAATGAAACGAATCTCACGCAGATGTACACTAAAAAAAATCCGGAAACGTTTCTGAGTATATCGTGCAGCTGTGGTTCATGAAAGTTTCAAAAACGTTTCTGAGTATTTCGGAATCTTCTTTCTGTAATTTTCAGAAACGTTTCTGATTATTTTGGAATTTTCTTTCCGTAATTTCCAGAAATGTTTCTGAGTATTCTGTGCAGCTGTGGTTCATGAAAGTTTCGAAAACGTTTCCGAGTGTTTCGGAATTCTCCAAACAATTTTCAAAAACGTTTCCGAGAATTTCGGAATCCTTTTTCCGTGATTTTTTTCTAAAATATAATTTTTTATTATAGTATTGCATACCATATCAGTTTCAATTATTTCATATCTAAGAGCAATAATACAAGCAATTTTAGAATCATTCGTGGATTTTTTTTTTTTTTTTTTTTTGAATTTCTAATGACAAATAGCATGGTTAACAGCATAACATATGCACAGTTATAAATTTTGGAAAAATTATGAAATAATCTAAAAAACTTGATGCAGAGTTTTTTCTTTTTCTTTCTTTATTTTTAATAATGCATTAATTTGGTCAAATACGACTATTGTTTTAAATCACGCAATGTCACCAATCTCTTCTCCTCCCTTAATATGCTAAAACACTTCATCTGACACCATATCCTCATAATTCAAAGTTATAAATGAACGGATTATTGCATTTTCCCTAATTGGCAAATAGTTTAACTTCTTTGTCACAAAGGTGTTACAATCAATTTGTTAGAAAAGGCTTTACAACTTCCGTTGGTACCCCTTCCGTGGTACCCCTTCCGTTGATACCCCTTCTATGGTGTCAAATTCTAACTATTGTTTCCTGAAGCTCTCGTTTTGTTCTAACATATTTTTCTTTTTTAGACTTAGGATAAAGGCACCGTATTTCCTCTCCCGATTTTTTTTTGTTCTGAGTACCATATGCTACAATCAATTAATTCAAAAAAAGAAAAAAAAAATGTGATATATCACCACGAACTAAGCCTACACATGGAATTTAAGCTTAAATACATGAAACATAATTTGTTTTCCGTTAAATAAAAAGGTTTTTAAAAAATGTACATTTACCAGAATAGAAAATATATATATATACTGTCCAACCACGGATTGGATGGAATTTTCAAACGTCCAGATAAGACGAATCTATCTGAATGAGGGGGAAAAGTAAAAATTTGATGCCGGTACTCCGCTCATTTGGATGTGACTCTGCTTTTGCAAAAGCTGGCATCGCTAAAAAATAATCGATTCGTCCATTTCCGGTTGTAAAACGGATGTTTGTCTTTCCATACAATCCGTGGTCAGACAGTAGTGTCATATTTTCGTCCCCCATCCAATGCACCTTGCAAAAGAGGTGTTAATGTTCTAAAAACCAGTTAATATAACAGATACATATTAAGAATTTCATTTTAAAAACATCTTAAACTGTGCACTTTTAGTATAAATATGAAATTAACAATATTGTAAGATTGATTTTTCAACTCTCCAAACAAGCATTGCAAATGATTTTTTTGTTGCTCTTCGCCCCGGCGCACGTTATGTGTTTCCATGAGGGGCATTGAGGGCAACGTGTCCATACTTCTGCATGTTTGTCTCCATAAAACGTTTTTGTCGCACAGGGTACTCTGCACCATCGTCTTTTATTTGACTCTTGGTTGGGGACGAAAATAGGAACCTCCTATCTGCCAATGCAGCGTCATCCTGCTCTACGTGAAGTGAACCAAACATGACAAAATGCTCAGATCACTTATTTTATATCCTACCCTAAACAAATACGTCAAATACAAAAAAAAAAAAACACATTCTAATAAGTCAAAATTGCTATTTTCAAACAATATTACAATAATTCACATTTTCAAATAGCTGGTTAAGTGCTCAAAAAAAAAAAAAAAAAAAAAAAAAAAAAAACTAGACTTATAAATTTACCACAAATAAACAATATTCTTGATTCTAACCAATAAATAAACGAGCTGGTGTGTGCATCACATGACTTCCTTTTACTCCAATTTGATGTCATTTCCTCGTTATTGGCAGTTTTAATATGATTCAACAGTTTACTCTCTAAATATCACCAACAGTGGCCAAATTGAAACCAGATTTTAAAAAATAATAATAAAAAATAAAATTTAAAAAAGTCGCCAAATTTGTCACCATGTTGGCGACAAAACTTGACGACCAATAGACTAGCGATATATCGCCAAATGTCCGCCAAATTATAAAACCACTTGAGTTTACATCGAAATTAATAATGATTCCCCAAAAAAAGGTGTAAAAAAAACCCCTTAGGAACATCCGAATGCAACCAAAAAAGAAGGTGCACAACTAGACCCCACTAGGAGTCTACGTACCAAACCGTTTTTGAGTTATGCAAGATACATACACACATACGCACATACATACGGACGTCACGAGAAAACTCGTTGTAATTAACTCGGGGAACGTCAAAATGGATATTTCTGGTGTCTGTACGTTCCTTGGCACGTGTGGTCGAGTCGAAAAAAAATCTCAACATTCATTCGGGGGTGAGCTAAATGGAAATTAAGGCCAATTTTTAAGTGAAAATTTTTTCGCGAATACAATACTTCCTTTTTTGTCAAAGGAAGTAAAAATATCACCGATGGTTACAACTAGTGTTGGACCAGGGAAACTTAAGGGGACGAAATTGGGCACTGGGACGGAGACCTTACCCTACTCAGAACTCACAAGTTTGCAATACCAGTGGAGTATGCTAGAGCCAATGGCGTGAGCTGAAAATCTGCGACAGAAATCTTGTTACTGTCACCGTCGGATGTAAATGATGCTGATTCCGTATATTTACAAGTTTCAAGATTATCTATCACCTCTTACATCAACATGGTGATTGCAGAACACACTACTCGCTCTTCTAAACATCTCCCACTTCGGTTATTTCTCAAGATATTCCTTCTCTACTAACGAGAAGCCATCCTGGTGGGGAAGCAAATCACGTGGATACTTTTTGCAGATGTTGGCGCCACATGGGGTTAAAAGCGGGAAGTTTTGCATAATATCATCCATCACTTTCCGCAATAAATAAAGAAATGAGGGAAAGTTTTGCATTCTCCGAGTAAATAAAGTTTTAGAAGTGGAGAGTTGGTTTAGTTGAGAGACACATACTGCGCTTATGATTGTTTATCAGTGATGAATATTATGTCATTGCACTTTAAATTTAGGAATGAAAAAGGTCATCCATTTAGGGTCAACATCAGTGGCGCACACGAGGGAGGAGTCCAGTAGAACCCCTATAACTGGAGAGGCCGACGCATCCGCCATTTTGGAGCAAGCGTACATCAGGGAAAGCTACCTTTATTGGCAATCATTCGCCCAACAGGGAACGAGAGAGTCAGAGAGCGAAGGTGAACATTGGCGAAATTTTGGAAACCGTTGGCGTCGTTTCCAGGCTACCAGTCACTTTGCGGGCTATTAATTATCCATTTCTTTTTTCTTCCTGCATCTGTTGGAAATCTGAAGGGCTGAAATCCTTTCTTAGAGCTGTTTGCACGATTAACAGCCGAACAACCACCCATTTGACTCAATTTAACACAAGCTAAAGAAATGTAAACATCAGCAGCAATGCTATCTTTACGAAGCACTGGATCAAGTTTGCTCCAAAATGGCGAATGCGTCGGCTCCTCCACTATAGGGGCCTTAGGGTCCAGGGGGTCCGGACCCCTCCCAAAGGTCTTGCTTTTTTCCCCCGATTGATTACGATTCTATGTATTTTGTACGTAAACTAATTTCAAACAAAGGTAACATTAATTTCAGTTCTAATAAGTGAAAAAAAATCCTCATGATAAAAGTTTTTTTTTTTTAAATATTGTTCACTTTTCCTATAACGAATTGCCCATAACAAGCAGAATGGTGATTATAAATGAATACACTAAAAAACCATGTTTTAGTTTTGTAATTACAGATTACATCAAATGAGATTCCATGAACTTCTATAATCATATGGTGCTTCTGCTGCGATGAATTTGATTTCTTGAATCCATTTTTTAAATATGAGAAAAGTTAATGCGTATATTATTTTGCTTTCTGGTAATGTATTTAAGCATATTTTATTAATTAACACTAATTATTTATTCAATAGTTTATTTTTTACTGTTTTTCGTTCTCGAGAATCGAAAAAATCAAGTCAATATGTTTGACGGCGTATTGGGGTTATGATATCAGAATGGGGCTTTCGATCTTGGACCCTCCCCTTGCAAAATTCCTGTGTGCGCCACTGGTCAACATGAGTATCCAATACAAATAAATACATTCAGTGAAATACAGTGAGTAACATAGATTAGAGGCCAATATTTCTCAACATCTTTTGACCCGCGGAATTTTAAAACAGACATGAACAAATTTTTCCGACCGGTTATTATTTTTTTTACATAATCCAAGAGCAGTTGGATAAATTGATTGATTGTAAGATTTTTAATGATAATATATTTGAAATAGCAATCAGATTATAAAGATAAATTCATTTTAATAATTATTCAAAAGTAAATAAACTTTTGTGAAAAAACGCAGAAAATAATATAAAGTATTTTACAGAATGAATGTTAGAAAATCTTCTCAAGTGATAGTATTTTGCAATTTTTTGAATAAGGAAAATTGTTTAACTCTAGACGTAAAAATCTCTTTCCGCAATTTGACCGACGAACTGGTCAAACTGCCTGTTCTTTGGACCAGCAGTAAAAATCCCTTGACTAGGCTCTCTGTGTGACTTTCTTATCTCTTTTTTTTTTTCAAAAAAAAAAAAAAAAATAATAATAATAATTAAAAAAAAAAACAATATCTAACAAACAAAAATTTAAAAACAAAGCTAAAATATTTTTTAAAAATTAAAAATATTTTCAAAAAGGCCGTTTCTTTTTTGAAAATATTTTAAATTCTTAATTGAAAAATTGCCGTGCTCCGTTTGCCTATTGAACTTTTAGATCATCTTCTTGCTGAAGTTAGATTTAAAAAGACAAAATATCCGACTAGTTAATGCAGAAAATATTTGTTTCTAGTGTTTAATCAAATGTAAGAGGTGGTCTTTTTTTTTCATTCTCTTTTTGATAATTTTTAAACGAGCAAGTCATGTAGAGTAATCTATCTCTTTATTCTTTACTAGTGGTACCCGCACGGCTTTGCCCGTAGTAGAAAAAATTAAAAGGTCTTTTGGTTCGCCTGTACATTTACAAATAATGTATGGTGAATTTTCTCGCCAATTGGCTTGTACCCATGTTACGGTTCCACGTTATGATAATTTCGTATCTCGCCCATGTTACGGCTCCACGTTATGATAATTTCGTAATTTACTCGTCCATCTTGTGATAGTTTTGTTCTTAAAAGTGGAATAGAAAAAGAACCACATCGAATTTTCGAAAAATCGCTTCGAGGTGCACACCCCCATGCTACAAACTAGCTTTGTGCCAAATTTCATGAAAATCGGCAGAACGGTCTAGGCGCTATGCGAGTCACAGAGATCCAAACACCCAGACATTCTCCGGACATCCAGACAGAGAGACTTTCATCTTTATTATTAGTAATAATAATAAAGATGTTTTTCAGTGATTCATTTGCTGCAACAAATCGTTATCCATTTCAATTTATTCATTTCATTCTTGGAAATCCCATTCTAAACGTGTGAAGAAAATTCAATAATCAAAAACGGCTGTTCTTGAATAAAATTGTCGCAATGCGGCAAATATTTATGTAGGGAAAGCACTATATCGGCACTGGTACGTAACCAAGGTTTATGGCAATTCTCACCATTAAAAGAGCCATTCACAATAACGAATATGAGAATGACGAATCGAAGCGTCAAATGTTTACGATAAAACTTGGAATAAACTATGGCATAAGATTTTCTATTTCCATACTTCCTTTTGAGGTCTATGCAGATGTATTCTAAGAACGTTCGAAATTTCAAAATTCACGTGAATTTTAGTGATAATTGTTGTTGGTTTTTTGTGCGCGTTTGTCGTTGGAAAAAGTTGGCAGCTTTCTTGTTTTCGGCAATATTTCTACAACGGTTGTGAGTTGCTTCTCAGAGGTGTCAAATTTTGCCATCCGTTTACCATATTGAAATTTATTTTCTCTTTCACTGCCAAAACTTGAGCACACTTGGAGTTTCCTGACATTTACATAAATCAAGGTAATGGTGGATGGGGATTTTCTTTTTCTTGCTGGCTGTTGCCAACACCATATTTCAAATGCAATAAATAGTAAAAAAATAAAAAATAAAATTATATTAATTTGAATTTTTGGCATCTTGAATTCAAATTATGTTTTTCGCAATCACGAGCGTGTGTGTGTATGAATGCGCGTGTGTGTTTGTGTAGGCACATGTGTGTGGGTGCATGCATGTGTATGTGTGTTGTGTATGCAGTGCTGTGTGTGTACGCGCGTGTGTGTATGTAGGCATATGTATATATGTGTTTGTGTCTGTGTGCAGGCATGATTGTGTGTATGTGTGTGTAGTAGTGTGTGTCTGTGCGCAGGCATGAGTGTGTGTATGTTTGTGTAGGCGTGTGTGTGTATGCGTGTGTGTGTGTGCGTAGGGTATGGACGCAACCTGGAGACGGTTTTCGCAAGAGGAGCAGCATCGTGAGGCCGGCCGACGCGACGGTGGTGCTGGTGGGAAAATAAAATGATAGCAATTCAAAACAGTCAAGTGAGAACAATAAGCAATCGTGATTGCTCAAAAAAAATCTTGTTGCTAAATAGGATGCAATAGAGCGTTTTAATCAATATTCAGTGCCATTTGAATTCTTCATATATAATTCCTATTTTCTCATACATTTCATTCATAAATATTAATTCCCGAAAGGAATAATCATCTTCATCTTCAACCCAATAACTACAAGCAAGTACCATAGAGATTGACCACATCCAGAGACAGCAGTGTCACATTTATTGAGGGTCATCAGTCTTCTTCTTCATCAGCACAACAGCCTGGTGCAGGCCAAGGCTTTCTCCGTCTGCTTCCCCCAGGCGGTACGACACGTTGCCAGGTTTCTCCACCTGTTCACTCCCAAAATTTTAAGGTCCTTCTCAACACTATCCAGCCACCTTGTTGCTGGTCTTTCCCTTCTCCTTGTACCCTCAATCCTTGAAAAAGTTAGCTTTTTAACCGGGTCCAGATCTGCACGCCTAGATACGTGCCCCAGCCATCTGATTCTATTGGCTTTATTTACTCTTAAGAAGTTGAGTTGTCGGTATTTACGGTATACTTCAAAGTTATATAAACTTCTCCAAGTGTCATTTTCTTTTACTGCTCCAAAAATTGCCCGAAGGATCTTTCTTTCAAAAATGAGAAGTCTGTTTTCCTCTGTTTTATTAATTGCCCATGTCTCACTACCGTATAAAATGATCGGTCTTATGAGGGTTTGTCATTGAGGGTCATCAGTGTAGAATGGCCATAACGGAGCTGAAGGCGGATAGCATCTCATATGCGCTGAGATTACTTTCACATTGCTGGCTAAAATTATTTAGCTTACCAGCTGTTTTATACTTGCTTGTAATTCTGAGTAATATCCGGCTAAAGAGTGATTACATGTAGCTGTACACTTGAGAAAGTGTCCAAGATTCACTGTGTTTACAACAAGCAATTTAGAAACAAACTGCTTGTCATTTACCTGTTGCATACCAAAATAACAAGTACAATATTTCAATAAATTGTATGCAAACGGAACTATTCTAAGAGGTGAAGGTTCCAATGCGGAAGGAAATTCCTCATTATGAGAAAATATGCACATGATTTGTAACGTGAGCACAAATGTTATCCTTCGGTTACTGAATTGCTGGGAACCATGGTGAGAAAAAGTCCCATTTGAAGTTACAAAACTCCTGAACACATAATAAGTGGCTAATGCTCTCTGCAAACCACAAATACTTCCAAGTTCTTTGACTCGGTGGTTCAACTGACAAGAGCGAAATAACACGACCACCTGCAATTCTGGCGGAGTTGTTTGCGACCAACAAACATGCTCTTGAATATGCAACGTTTTCGGGTTGTTTTCCAGAAAAAGTCTCCAACAGTACATTTTAATGAATCCTCCCCCCTTCCCTGTCTCTTTTTGATTTTCGTCTACGCACGCTATAAATTTTGCTGTCGCTCATCGAAGAAGAAAAAATGAATTAGTAAAACTCCCGCGCGCGTTTTTTCGGGGAACAACGTCCTTGCTGCTGCGAAGGCCGCCCGGTTTCCGGATGGAAAGAAAAAAAAAGCTACAATAAATAAATAAGAGAAGTAGAAATAGAAGAGAGAGAGAAGTGTGGAGTTGTTCACCTTCTGCTCCTCGGCGAAACGCTGGGTCGAAGGTTAGCAGGTCTGTTATCTTCACAGATTGAATTGTATCCGAACCGAGTTTTTTCTTCTTTGCCGTGGATCTTTTGATTCGTTCCGTTAGCTATTGTCTCGGGTCATTTCATGCCTTATAAACATTTTGTTGGTAATGTTTCGAGAGAGAATCCTCAGCCGTTATGCTCTGCGTCTGGTTATTTGTGGCAAAGAAGTGTATCGGCCGTCGACTGGGGAATGAGAAAATAATTATCGTATGAAGATGTCTGAAGCGAAATGAATAAATAAAGTGGAGTTATCGCCAGGGCTGTGGAGTCGGAGTCAGACTGATTTTGTGGCAAAGAAGTTGGAGTCGGCTATTTTGCATCCTTGGAGTCGAAGTCGTGGAGTAGGAGTCGCATTGATTTTTGGGTAAAGGGGTTCAGTTATAGATGGAGGCTTTAAAATTCTAGAAATAGGAGCCGGCTATTTTTCTCTCCAGACCTGTAGCTCTGCCAGGGCTGCAGAGTTAGAGTCGAAGTCGTGGAGTAGAAGTTGGAATTGTTTTGGAGTAAAGGGACTGAAGTCGAAGTTGAAAGCTTTAAAATTCCAGAAATTGGAGCCCGCCATTTATCCTCTGGGCCTGTAACTCTGCCAGGGCTGCAGAGTTAGAGTCGAAGTCGTGGAGTAGAAGTTGGAATGGTTTTGGGGTAAAGAGGCTGGAGTCGAAGTTGGAGGCTTTAAAATTCCAGAAATTAGAGCCGGCCATCTACCTCCTGGGCCTGTAACTTTGCCAGGGCTGCAGAGTTAGAGTCGAAGTCGTGGAATAGAAGTTGGAATGGTTTTGGGGTAAAGAGGCTGGAGTCGAAGTTGGAGGCTTTAAAATTCCAGAAATTAGAGCCGGCCATCTACCTCCTGGGCCTGTAATTCTGCCAGGGCTGCGAGTTAGAGTCGAAGTCGTGGAGTAGAAGTTGGAATGGTTTTGGGGTAAAGAGGCTGGAGTCGAAGTTGGAGGCTTTAAAATTCCCGAAATTGAAGCTGGTCATTTCCTCTCCGGGTCTGTAACTCTGCCAGGGATGTGGAATCGGAGTCGAATTGGTTTCGGGGTGAAGGGCATTGGAGCCGAAGTCGAGGTCTTAAAATTCGAGGAGTCAAAGTCGATTATTTTCCTTTCGACTCCGCAACCTTGGTTATCATTCGCGGGTAACATTAAGTGAAGAAAAGGGATACTACGGATAAAAGGATGTATCAAGAAAGGGAGGAACGAGACATGACTTGCCAGAAGAAGAAAAAGAGAGGTTTTTAATTTGTTTCGCATATAAACCTTTTCAGATCTCCCTGTTTCACTCTTTGGATTATTATATCGAGAGCTATTTATATCGCATCTACAAGCGTAATTCAGTTTCTGAGATAAATAATAATTGCAAGGATCCTGTAAATCCAATTTAAAAGATAAATGACTCGCTACTCATAAAAGTGGTGAGTGAGGGCATTTACTAGAGATGAGCCTTAAAATTGTGCTGCTAGTCAGGAGAGGTGAAACTTTACTGTGGCTTTTAAAAAGGATGATTAAAAAATTTTAACTTAGTGTGAAGGAAAGATGTTATTCCTTTGAAATTTTTAACGCTAAATAATTTACTAATTACTGTTAAAGAACCTCATGTGGACATTTTTTTCTTGGCATACTTCTCGAAGCTATACAAACAAAAGGACATGTTTTTTTTTCCGTTTTACTTCCTTTTACAAAAAAGGAAGTATTGTATTCGCGAAAAAAGTTTCACTCAAAAATCGGCCTTAATTTCCATTTTGCTCACCCCCGAATGAATGTTAAAGGTTTTTTTTCGACTCGATCACACCTGGATATATGCCTAGGAACGTACAGACATCCGAAATATCCATTTTGACGACTCCCGAGTTGATTACAACGAATTTTCTTGTGACGTCCGTACGTATGTGCGTATGTGTGTATGTATCTCGCATAACTCAAAAACGGTATGTAATAGAAAGTTGAAATTTGGTACGTAGACTCCTAGTGGGGTCTAGTTGTGCACCTTCCCTTTTGGTTGCATTCGGATGTTCCTAAAGAGGTCTTTTGCCCCTTTTTGGAGGGAAATTATTGTTAATTCGATGCAAACTCAAGTTGTGTTATAATTTGTCGGACACTTGGCGATGTATCGCCAGTCTTTTGGTCGCCAAGTTTTGTCGCCAACTTAGTGACAAATTTGGCGAGTTTTTTCTTTTTTTTTAAATTTGGTTTCAATTTGTCCTCTGTTGGTGATATTTAGAGAGCAAACAATTGAATCACATTAAAATTGCCAATAATGGGGAAATGACATTAAATTGTAGTGAAAGGAAGTCATTGATGCACTCATGAGATCGTTTTTTCTGAGTCTCTTATAGAAATTTCAACCCGTCTTGCGTTAACGAAGCACAGAGAGGACTCCTATCAGGTATTCTGATGCAGAAGTGGACACTTCTGGGCAGAAATTTCTTTCCCAATTTTGTTAACCACTTCCTTAATTTTTTGATATACTAGCGAACATACCCACCGTTGCCTGGTCAATTTATATCTTTCCTATATTAATTTTTGCTGTGCCCCGTGGTTTCTCCCGCGTTAATAAGACAGCCATGTATTAAAAAACTATTTTAAGTACATCACGCTATGATATATATATATATGATCTAAAAAAGTTACAAATTCCACACCCTTATCCACATTGATGTTTTCCGTCAAATAAGAAAATCGAAAAAAAAAAAAATCAATAAAAAGTAGTTGAAAACCCTTGATTTATAAATTAATTAATTATAAAATGAGTGGGGTAATTAATGCTGAAAATCTTTTCTCCCGAAGCCGGGTTCGAACCCGGGACCCTATTGTTGCTGGCCCAGCGCTTACCGACTTATCTGATCGAGCTATTGATGCAACAAAATTGCATCATTGTTATTATTGATTTAATTTCAGTTTAATGCTGTTCCACTCCCATTCGTCATGTAGCGTGCTGTTATATAGCCCATATCCTTCCTCAATAAATGGATTATTCAACACAAAAAGAATTTGTCAATTCGAACCAGTAGTTCCTGAGATTAGTGCGTTCAAACAAACTCTTCAGATTTATATTATTAACTAGTGGTACCCGCACGGCTTTGCCCGTAATAGAAAAATTGAAAGGTCTTTTGGTTCGCCTGTATATTTACAAATAATGTATGGTGAATTTTCTCGCCAATTGGCTTGTGCCCATGTTACGGTTAAACGTTATGATGATTTCGTAATTTACTCGTCCATCTTATGATATTTTTGTTCTTAAAATTGGAATAGAAAAAGAACCACATCGAATTTTTGAAAAATCGCTTTGAGGTGCACACCCCCATGCTACAAACTAACTTTGTGCCAAATTTCATGAAAATCGGCCGAACGGTCTAGGCGCTATGCGCGTCACAGAGATCCCGACAGAGAGACTTACTGCTTTATTAATAGTAAAGATTATTATTAGTATAGATGAAAGCAAAAACACGCGACACATTTTTCTTGGTATGAACATTTCCAAGGAAAGGGGAAGATTTTTGCCCTCCCGAGTCTGTTGTGGTGGTAACTATCGGTTTTACATAAGAAAAATTAGAGGGAACTCCGATAATGTTTCTTGATGCAGAAGTGGACACCTCTGGGCAGACATTTCTTTTCCAGTTCTGTTAACCACCTCCTTAATCCGTAGAAATATGAAAACAAAAAGACGAGACGCATCTTTCTTGGTATAACAAATGAAGATCTCCAAGGGAAAGAGCATTTTATTTTCTGCGACTGTTCTAGTGGTTATTATATCAGTTTTCTGTTCGCGAACGAGCTGATGTGTGCATCACATGACTTCCTTTTACTCCAATTTAATGTCATTTTCCACATTATTGGCAATTTTAGTGTGATTCAATAGTTTACTCTCTAAATATCACCAACAGTGGTCAAATTAAAACTAGATTAAAATTTAAAAAATCGCCAAATTTGTCGCCAAGTTGGCGACAAAACTTGGCGATCAAAAAACTGGAGATATATCGCCAAGTGTCCGCCAAATTATATCACCACTTATTAACATCGAAGTTAACAATGATTTCCCCCCAAAAGGTGCAAAAGACCCCCTTTGGAGCATATGAATGCAACCAAAAAGGAAGGTGCACAACTAGACCCATCTAAGAGTCTACGTACCAAATTTCAACTTTCTAGGACATTCCGTTCTTGAGTTATGTGACATACATACGCACATACATACGTACTTACAGACGTCACGAGACAACTCGTTCTAATTAGCTCGGGGATCGTCAAAATGGATATTTCGGCTGTCTGTACGTTCCTAGGCACATATCCATGTGTGGCCGGGTTGAAAAAATAATCAACATTCATTTGGGGGTGAGCAAAATGGAAATTAAGGCCGATTTTTGGGTGAAAATTTTTTCGCGAATACAATACTTCCTTTTTACTTCCTTTTACAAAAAAGGAAGTATTGTATTCGCGAAAAAATTTTCACTCAAAAATCGCCCTTAATTTCCATTTTGCTCACCCCCAAATGAATGTTGAGTTTTTTTTTCGATTCGACCACATGCGGAAAAGTGCCTAAGAATGTATAGACACGCGAAATATCCATTTTGACCATCACCGAGGTAATTACAACGACTTTTCTCGTGACGTCTGTATGTATGTGCGTATGTGCGTATGTGCGTATGTATCTCGCATAACTCAAAAATGGTATGTCCTAGAAAGTTGAAATTTGGTACATAGACTCGTAGTGGGGTCTAGTTGTGCACCTCCCCTTTTGGTTGCTTTCGGATGTTCCTAAGGGGGTCTTTTGCACCTTTTTGGGGGGAAATCATTGTTAATTTCGATGTAAACTCAAGTGGCGTTATAATTTGTCGGACACTTGGCGATATATCGCCAGTCTTTTGGTCGCCGTTTTGTCGCCAACTTGGCGACAAATTTGGCGGAGTTTTTTTTTTTTTTTTGGTTTCAATTTGGCCATTGTTGGTGATATTTAGAGAATAAATATTGAATCACATTAAAATAGCGAATAATGGGGAAATGACATTAAATTGGAGTAAAAGGAAGTCATGTGATGCACACATCAGCTCGTTTGTAAAAGGAAAGTAAAAAGCAGAGAGGACTGTTATCAAGTGATGTGGTGTAGAAGTGGACACCTCTGAGTAGCCATTTCTTCTCCATTTCTGTTAACCACTTTCTTAATTTGTCGAAGTATGAAAACAAAACGTCGGGACACGCCCCTGATAAAAGATCATCTTCGACGTTCTATCCGCAGATGGTGTGCAGTGTATTCTTTTCCTTGTTCTCAGAACCGTCTTCCAGTTTCCATCGGATAGAATTCCAACCTTCGGGATGAATGTTTAATTGCTGTCCTTGAACTAGTTAAATGATTCAAATATGAGAGCTATTAATATCGCTATTTGTTTCCCAGGCGTTTTACCTTCAATCGTGATGGTCCCAGGCGCGGAGTGAAAACTAATACTTACCGATACTTTCTAACTGAACTAGCCAATCAGAATAAAGGATAAATGATCGTTTTTTTTTCTGCTTGAAAAAATAGTTTTTTGGCTGCATGTGTACGGTTTCAATCTTATAGCTGGTTGCTATCCCTATCTACTGTAAAATCAAACGGTTTGTTGCGATTAAGAGACAGTGTTTGAATGGGGTGGTTTCCTTCAGTCAAAAGTTCTACTTTTAGTCATTGAAATGGATAGAATGAGCAAAAAAAAAAAAAAAAAATAATAATAATAATAATAATAATAACATGGGCCCAGAAAATACTTTTACTTTCCCAGAAGTTTTTTTTTTAAATTAATTTTTTTAAATGTCCAATTTTTCAAACAAGGTGTGGGCTTTATGACATCACAAATGATGCTTTTTGGCGCATCTTTCTACTACGTTTCCACGTTATGATAATCAAGCAGCGAATTAAAATTTCGCTCTACGCTTGCGCAAGTATGGCAACCAAATCGTTGCCAATACACGTGAGTAAAAGTGCGAATTAAATATTTAGCTCTGTGAGTGGCAACACAGAATTGCATTTCATCATTTGTGATGTCATCGCCAAGAAATGTAAACAATGAAAGCTCACCGATTTAAGTAATTTTTAAAAAATATTAAACTTGAACAAATTATTTAAAAAATGGTCAGATCCGTTGTTTTTATAAGCATGCTCTTTCAGAAAACAATACTTTTGAAATTTTAGAAACGACCCCATTGAGCAATTGTTAGTCGCATTTTGATTTGGTGCCTAGATTTGCAATTCTTTGTGCCAAGTTTGGCATCTGAAATTTTAGACGGCATGTAAGCTTTCCTCCACCAACTCTATTGAGACCTGCAATAAAAATAATTTTTAAAAGCAAACAATTTTGTGTTTGTACAAAATCAATTTGTTCTACATAAATTTTACAAATTTAATTTTTAAATACGCATCTATAGATGTATAAAGCATTTCTACTCAGTAAAAAGTTTTAAAATTCTGATATGCATATATATTTGATTCATTAAAAATGTCACCTAGATTGTTCATTTTGACTTTAGATATTAAGTTATTGAGGTTCGACTTTAAAATTAAACTTGATTTTAAATTTAGACGTCATCATGACGCCAAGATTTAAATTCTTGTTTATAACACTGCTAACAGAGTAAGAGCTCGCACACATTGGAAAAAATAAATAAAACGCTACAGCATCAACAAACTAAAAGTTACTAAGTTCACAGTTCAGATGTTGGATAAGAATACTTTTATAACTGTACAACTTTCTCGAAAACCAAAATGCAGCTTTCAGTGTTGCTGTATTGCATTCCCCCCCCCCCCCCCCCCCCCTTTTAAATATCCATCTATGATCTAAAATTTGAGAGGGGTGGGCATCACTGACTAAGACAGTAACAGCTCTGTCACATTGGAAAAACTAAATGTAATGCTACAGCTTCAACAACCTAAAACTTACCAGGTTCACTGTTCAAATGTTAAACAAAAATACTTTATAACAGCTTTCTCAAAAACCAAAATGCTGATTTCAGTGTTACTTTCTCGCGCTTTTTTTTTTCTTCCTAAAAATTCAATCTATGTTTTTCAATCTGTGATTCGGTCTGAACTTAAGATGTATCTGACCATAGTAAAATCCGTGGGTCCGAGTTATTAACTTGTATAAAAATCCGATGAAGTAATTAAATTGGAAGATGCACGATCGTTAAAGTGCCTTGTTTTCTCAATACATCATTTTACAAATCGTGTGTTAAAAATAAATGTATGCTCCTACTGTTTACTTAATGAAGAAGTGCATGTTGACTCTATACACTATATACTGATATCTTCTTACACAAAATAAAATATACGTTATTTCTTTACCAAATTCAAGAAACTTTGACTGCGATGTATTCAGTTCAAGCATGCTATGTTGGCTAATCCCTTTGTGATGAATACCATACAATTTATTCAGTAAATTACCGCCCATTAGCCAGGGCTAAAGCAGAAATACATGAAATGCCAGCTCAGTCATTTCCAGCCAAGGACTGCAGTTTCGTGCTAATTAGCACTCAACAGCCCGGAATAGGAAAGCACGAAACTGCAGTCCTTGGCTGGAAATGACTGAGCTGGCGGTGTATTTCATGTATTTCTGCTTTAGCCCTGGCTAATGGGCGGTAATTTACTGAATATACCATGCCTTGCCATCAATCTTCGTGTTGAACCGAACCATTGCTTCGGTCACTCGTCTGGTATGTGCTAATTTTATTTTAGCTACCAGTTTGTTTGGAACTCTTGGCTTCCTTAAGAGGTTTTCCATCTCCAGCTCAGTCACTTTCCTATGCCGGGCTGATGAGTGCTAATAAGCACGAAACTGCAGTCCTTGGCTGGAAATGACTGAGCTTTTTTTTTTGGCGGTGTATTTCACGTACCATACAATTTGTTCTACGCGCCTGAAAATTCATTATTCGTTTAGGAATACAGTCGTGCATCTGTGAGATGAAAATTACAATTACAATCTGTAGTACAGGGCCTCATAATTAGTGGTCTTCAAATTTAGAGCTAGTGCCGTTACTTTACAAAAAAAAAAAATCTCCTATCCCAACTCAAGAAGGTTGTTAGCTTTTATTATTAGTATATACTTTTTCTTTCTTCATGCCATTGGGCTCCATTTTGACTTTAAAAAAAGGGAAAGTTAGAGACACTCTCTTCGAAGAGGCCAAATTAAGAAGGTCGTCTTTAATATCCGGCCATGTAACCCCCCAAGTCACCGCCGTCCCTCTGCAAACGTCAAAAGTGGGCTTCTAATTCACCTACTATTCGAACTGAGCTGCCGCCTTTTTGCTTTGTGATTGACAGGGGTACGTGAAGTTTGTTCCTTCAAGAAAATCTTGGGCCCCTGAATGTGTCCTTTCTCTCACATTCAAAGGCAAATAATAAACTAAAGCTGAATCAAAATGGTTTGAGCAAAAGACAAGACACTGTTTAAATAAATACGTAATTAAGAACGCAGAAGTATTTAATTTAAAGAAATATTTTCAAGCCTTGTGACCGATTGAATAGACCTAATCACAGCTATTTTACCAAGCTATCTAACGATTGCAAAAAGCGCTACATTCAAATCAAATTGCTACAATGTATTGTCACTCTAACGACTCCGCGTTTTCCAATTTAATTAGTTTATCGGGTTTTTATATCACGGCAAGCCACGACAAGTCACTGAGATCTCCTCAATAGGGAAGTTTTCGATTTTTCAATTTTATTTTTATATGATAGAGTAACATGTATGAACATCATAGGTGAAGAAAAATTTGCGATACGATAAGTAGTTTTTTTTTTAATTAATTTTTAAAGTTCAAGCTCTTGTGACGTCAAATGGCACAGGAAGTGACGTGATGTGCTCTTCCGCCGCGAGAGAAGCCAAAGACGTGCAGTTGGCTTCGAAGACGAAACGTAAGGATTACCTCCTCGCATTTAACTCTTCGCGTTTCTGGGAACATTAAACCTCTCATCCTCTCGGAAATATTCGAATACCATCATTGATGTAACTTAAGGAAGATTATTAAATTGTGCTTTAACGAATCCGGCCCCCATAGTGTGTTCAAAAGGATTATTGAATTTCTAAAAAATAAAAATATCAGCACGCTCAAAATGTCCGTAGCGAAAACAAGGGATCTTCGGCGGAAGGCTGCCCATTAGTGCCCTGTGACGTAAGCTCGTGACGTTTCAGAAGAGCGCACTTTTGAGCGTGGGTTTTTAAAAATTCATTAAGAATCAATCACGGTGTTTTAAAATTCGGCGATGGTGAATTTTTTAGTTTTGAGGGTCAATTAACAATATCCAATAGTCAAAATATGAACATTTGATAGGTTGCAACATCCCTGTTTCGTCAAGGTACTGAACGGAAGGCAGAGTCTCCACTCTCTGGTACCTGCGACTAACGTAGCTGCTAGCGACCAAAACAGGACTTACGGACCCACGGACTTTCCGTAGTCAACGACCTCTTGAGTTTAGGCAGAATCACGAGCATTTTTACAGATTTGTATATCTTTCGCATTCTAAACGAAGGTCGAATAAATGACTGTTATAGATCTAGAAATGCCCGAAATTACCAATCACAATTCTAAATACTTAAATACTTCGCATTTACTACTATCATTATGTTTTAATAGATAAAACAAATTTGGAAGTCTTAGAAATTCGACATACCTTTAGCTCTATTCGGAACACTATTAATTGATATTTTCCCATTTTCCTCCCTCGTTCAGTGTAGGTATCATGCTTTGGAATAGGAACACATGATTGAGTCGAAAATGTAATAATAGTGTTGAAACATGAAAATTACACCAATGAGAAACATACAACGAATGTTGCATTTGACGAAACATTAATCAATGCATCTTTAGATATTGACTACACTGTAAAAAAAATTCGGAAACGTTTCTGAGTATATCGTGCAGCTGCGGTTCATGAAATTTTCAAAAACGTTTCTGAGTATTTCGGAATTCTCTTTCTGTAATGTCCGGAAACGTGTCTGAGTATTTCGGAATCCTCTTTCTGTAATGTCCAGAAACTTGTCTGAGTATTTCGGAATCCTCTTTCTATAATTTCCAGAAATGTTTCTGAGTATTTCGGAATTCTCTTTCCGTAATTTCCAGAAATGTTTCTGAGTATTCTGTGCAGCTGTGGTTCATGAAAGTTTCGAAAACGTTTCCGAGTATTTCGGAATTCTCCAAACAATTTTCAAAAACGTTTCTGAGAATTTCGGAATCCTTTTTCCGTGATTTTTTTCTAAAAAATAATTCTTTTTTAATAGTATTGCATGCCATATCAGTTTCAATTCTTTCATATCTAAGAGCAATGAAACAAGCAATTTTAGAATCATTCGTGGATTTTTTTTTCTGAATTTCTAATGACAAATAGCATGGTTAACAGCATAACATATGCACAGTTATAAATGTTTGAAAATTTCTGAAATAATATAGTAGTTTCATTCATAATCACAAAATCGTCGGGGGAGGGAAGGGGAGTACTTTCTCAAAAGTGGGATTGTTTGTTAAACAATATTAAACTTCAGTTTTTCTCTCAATATTTTCAAGACAAAATTATCAACATATTGTATTTTTAATGCAAAACTTAAAAACATATCTTGTATCAAACTTGATAGCTTTTATTTTCGGATAAAATTTGACAGAACTTACCTACACTTTTCGTTCCGAAATTCTTTCACGTCAAGTCAATTTCTTTGACGAACAAAGTGTACCGAAAAGTACCAACAGAGAAATTGATGAATTTAAATATGACACCAAAGTCCCCCTGCTGGAACCATTCGGGTTTATTCCTCTGTTCTTGCCCTTTTCCAGTTTATCACAAATATAGATACTTAATCAAAATAGGTTACTGATTTAGAGTGTGCGCAAAATGCATTATATATTTTATTTATTAAAACATTGAACTCTATTACATGATTATTCCATTTCATATATACGAGAGCTCCCCCCCCCCACACCATAAGAGTGATGGTGCACCCATAAAATGATATAAAGCGCCCCCCCCCCCACCTTAAAAAAAGCAACCCCTTGAAAATGTCAATGGCACAGTCTGCGTGGTGAACGCCCCTCGTCTTCTCACCATATGTGCATTGCATATTAATAACATAGTATTTAAAAACTGATCACTTTTAAAACGATGACATGAAATAATATTACTTTTTATTTCAGCATGTAAATGCAGCTGTTCCATTTTTGCCACTGACTCATTTCTCCTGACTGTCCTACATTAAACTAGTATATCCACGAAGGAAATGTTATTTTCGGAACTAATGTCAAGGAATTTTTTTATTGTTAACCACATTTAACAAAATGAATAAGCAGATGAATTAATTTCATAACTATGTTCTTACTAATAGATAACATGGTCATTTTCTAATGGTATAAATATTTTTAAATGAATGAATAAATTATAATAAAAAAAGATAAATTATACCGGCACATTTTTTGTGAAGCATATTACAATACTAGAAAATATTTGCATTACCATATTTCTAATGAATTAAACAATTGATTTTTTTTTTCTTTTTGAACCAAAATGTATGTACATCCAAGTATTTCGAAATAACTTTTCTGTGATTGCTTCTCAAATATAAATCTTACTTCTTTTGCGTAATTAATCAGTTTCAGTTGGTTACAACAAATAGTACACCGCGCACATAGGTATGTAGGATAACTTTAAATTAATTAATTAAACCCAAAAACAGTTACAATTGGAGCCTCATCAAATGCAAATCAACAAAAATATAAATGTATATAACAACATGTTTTAAAATATTCATTAATACTTACAAGTGAACATGAGCGGAAGAAAATCTAAGTACCTCCATTACAACTGAATAAGTAATCCAAAGGGTTTCGTTTCATTACGTATAAACACGGGTGTTGAAACTATTCACGCTTGAACACACAATATATATCTAATTATGGTCGCATTGGAAATTGTAAAGAAGCAAATGGTTATTAAGTAACTTAAAAGCTGCGTACATCGTCTAAAAAATCAAGGGCAGTCCAAAATGCAAAGGCGTAAAATTAGTTTCGACACATTTTACTACTCTCTAGACATGAAATAACAAGCGATCCAATGCTAAACAGTTGCTGACTGCAGCAACCATAGATAAGAAAAAAGGAAGTTCTCGTTATTTCCGACTCATTGGCGCCTGTGTTGGAGGGATGAAATAGGTTTCGAAGCGTTGCGTCATCACTTCCGCTTCTTGATATCTTGAAATAACAAAAAGCTTTCTGATTATTGAGGAATTCGCTATTGGATGAAGGATTCCTACTATTTCGGAAACGTTTCCGATATATCCAGAAACGTTTCCGAAATTTGTTACAGTGTATGACTTTGCGCTAACATCAATAGCTGTATTATGTATGCATTGTGACAATTTCGTCTAGTCGCGTTGTCCGTTATGCGAATGCTTTTGTGGGCTTTTTTTTTTTTTTTTTTTTTTTGTGTAGGGTGTAGGGATAATACAGCCTATTGACGTGCCCCCGAAAATTCATAAAGGTAGTAAAAATTGAATATTGCTGCCTGAATAATCAAAAACCTTCAAAATCTTGAAACAAAATGTATGATCCCAGCCTTTACACTTAATGATACAAGTTTTAGGTTGTTTTGCATCTTATGAATATGTTTTTCCATGTTTGCACTAAAAAAATCAGACTACCTGGTAGCTCTGAATTTTGTACAAACATTACACTTTTATGTTCGGTTTTGTTTCTATGGTAGAACGAGATCTCACGTTCAAAAAACCAATATAATCGAAAATCGGCAAAAAGTAAATAATAATAACCCTGTTACATTTCTTGCTGGTAAGAATGCAAAATCTCTCCCGCACCCTTCCTTTATGACCTTGAACAGCAGAACAGGCGATTCATTAATTTGAATCTCGAGCGAATACTTTGCAACCGCATACCCAATCTATTACCTGCCCCTCCCCCTCCTTGCTTCTACACGGGGAAGTTCTGGGTTCCAAGGACCCCAGCAAAGTCTTTGGACTAACCTTGATGGAACACCGTCAGGGCGGTGCCTTCGCAGGGGTCATTCGTAACTCCGATGACACCTCGGGACGGGGAGGTTGAGGAGTATAGAGGTATTTAAGCCCCTCAGGAATGGAATTAATTTTAGCTTGGTGTCAATCCAAAGAATTGTTGTTACTGTAGCTTTTTGACGCATCGCTTTTTCCATCTTACTTAGAGTGAAATTAATTTCAAGAGGAATTGACGTTGTATCTTGTATATCGGTGATTATGTTACAAAAAGAGCTGCTGCTGCTTTCGTTTCTATATTCTGCAGAGTTGCGTTGGTTAGTCATTGACCTCTTACGACCAAGGATCTCAAGTTCAAACCCGACTCCAGTTGGTGAATTTTTAAGATGCAGAAAATCCTCTGCTTCCATGCCACATGAGTGTGAGACGTGTTACAGATCCCATGAGCGTATATTGACATGGACATTCTTGACTAAATTAAATTCCTATACTCGGCTGCAGACTTTCTTGACAATGGAGAAATCAGCTCAGACCAAGCGAAGGTAGTAGTACCTAGCGCGGTGTCCGAACTTTGGGTGAAATTCGTCGCTTTGCTTTAGAAATCGAATTAATTTTTATTAAACCCACGTTTATGTAACCTTTCTTTGTCATAATTTCTGTAAATTGTTAAATATTTTCATTTTTACGATCGGTGCTGCGCGGTGTATTACATCCATTTGAATCGAACGCGCCAGCCAGTAACAGCTCACAGATGTTCATATTTTGGCTATTGGATATTGTTAATTGACCCTCAAAACTAAAAAATTCACCATCGCCGAATTTTAAAACACCGTGATTCATTTTTAATGACTTCTTCAAAATCCACGCGCAAAAGTGCGCTCTTCTGAAACGTCACGAGCTGACGTCACAGGGCACTAATGGGCACCCTTCCGCCGAAGATCCCTTGTTTTCGGTAGGGACATTTTGAGCGCGCTGATATTTTTATTTTTTAGAAATTCAATAATCCTTTTGAACACACAATGGAGACCGGATTCGTTAAAGCACAATCTAAATAATCTTCCTCGTGTAACATCAATGATTTTATTCGAATATTTCCGAGAGGATGAGAGGTTTAATGTTCCAGAAACGCGAGGAGTTAAATGCGAGGAGATAAGCCTTTTACGTTTCGTCTTCGAAGTCGAATGCGTGACCTTCGGCTTCTCCCCTATCGGAAGAGGGCATGACGTCACTTCCTATGCCATTTGACGTCACAAGCGCTTGAACTTTAAAAATTAATTTAAAAAAAACTACTTATCGTATCGCAAAATTTTTTTCACCTATGATGTTCATACATGTTACTCTATCATAAAAAAATAAAATTGAAAAATCGAAAACTTCCCTATTCGCCAAGTACGTAGCTAGTAGGTGTGACGTTTTATTTGTTCCCCGCGTCGGGACGTCATTGCTAAGAAACTTTGCAAACATAGTGCAATATTTCACATCGTGAAAGCTCTGGTGCCTCCATCTGGGCGCAAAATTTCTCAAGAGACTGGCTTCTGGGAAATGAACTAAGTCCACTTCCTCCCCCAAAAGTGAGCATTTCAGCTGAGCCCTTAGAAATAAACAAACTTTCTTTTTCTTGGATATTGATGTCAATGGAGAACAATTGCTAGTCATTTCGAAAATAAATATATTTTAATGGACTTGTGGCATTCCTTTCGTCTGCAAGTGCACTTGTTTCATGGATAAATGCACAAATGTTAATAGATAATTTTCTTTATAAACATTCGTCAAGTCCTCCTACTTAGTTCTCCAAGAGGTATTTTGAGGGGGGGGGGCAAATCTCACAACACTAACATGCAACACAGCATGTTAGTGGGGCATTCCACGGTATTTTTTGACATTTATGTAGAGTCCGTAACGTGACCTTTTTCGCCATAACTTTTTAATTTACTGTTTGATTAGCATATTATTTTATTTTGATCTTTTCCTACCAACACACCAGCTCAAATTAAAATAATTTGCAAATCAAACGGTAAATTAAAAAGTTATGGCAAAAAAGGTCACGTTACGGACTCTACATAAATGTCAAAAATACCGTGGAATGCCCCTAGTGCTAATCATGCTAACATGCAACATTTACATGCAGCACATGCAACGTTTACATGCAGCACATGCAACTAATGCAACTAACATGCAACACAGCAAACATCGGCCGACATCAACCATTAACTGCAAATCAACAGCAAGCATAGTTATAACTGGGATTATTTTCAAGGCTCCTTGACAATTAACATTCTGAGGATGAAATGGAAGATGTCAGAGAAAGAACAGGTGTGTGTGTGTGTGTGTGATCACTATTTCAATTTTTAACGTTTCGAATGTTCGACATTTTGCGTTTAAAAGAACAACAAAACAAAACATTCAAATTTGTATTTTGAAAATTGAGATAGTTTTTTATTTGCCCCGGTGCTTAATTTTTCTTTAAAATACAAATACAATGCAAAGACAATAAGCGTGGCGGCTAGATGTTTGAAGCTGTCTTTCGAGTTTCAGAGCGTAAACTTAACTTGCAAAGGCGTTAAAAATGTCTGGCAACAACTGAATTCTTATTCTTTCCCCTAAACTATGCGCAGAAAAATTACTTTATCCCTTTAACCGAGCCCCTCAATGCTTGGGCATACTTGGAATATTTTACAAAACGTTACCACTGAAAAGAATGAGCAATTACATTTCAAACAATAAGCTTTCGATTTTATGCTGTCTAATTTCAATTAACTACGACATTGACGTTGGATTACGCATTTAACTCCTTTCCCCAACACTAGACTGAGTTAAAACTCATAAAATGTTTTTTATGGTAGCATTGTTTCACTTCATGAATAAATCTAAGAAGAACTGAACTTAGCCACTTCGGAACTTCCTATTTGAACAGTGGAATATATTCAATTCTGAGCCCAGATTCTACAACCAACCCTGCTTTAACAGAAGAATCTAACAACGAATATTTGACTCAATTAGAAAAATTTATAGAATGTAGTTCTCTTGTTACGAGCAGAAATCTGTTTTAAAGAAGAAAAAAATTATATTCGTATAGCTTCGTACATGCTCTCTAAGATTAAATTAGTTGTTAATTCGTACAGTCGACGCTCGTTATAACAACCCCTGTCGTCAAATCAAATAGGTCGCTGTAACGAGAGGTCATTATAAAGTATTGCATATTATTCAATACGTCATTTTTTAAAATGCATGAATAATTTCTCATAATTATGCATTGTTTTTAAGCAAAATAAAAAAAACTAGCAAAATAACTTGTAAAAATTTTTGTTAGTTTCTTTCTCTTTTTAAAGATTTTATGCTGCAATATTATTGTAGAAGCATTCAGTTTCTTCGACTTTTTCAAAAAAAAATAATAAATAAATAAATAAATAAATAATAATAATAATTTGTGATGTCTACCATTTGTGTGCGGTGTTCATCAATTCTTTGACCCTATACCAACAGATAATTCTTTTCAATGGAAATATTTTACCTTTAGAAACATAAAATGTTTAAGTATTAGTTTTAGAATAGTTAGTTCTGAGGATAAATGGTCGCAGTAATAGGAGGTCGTTCTATAGAACGTTGACCGTATAAATTTATTGGCATCAAGGCTTAAGGTGTATGGAAGCTCACGGGAGCTGAACTCCCGTTCTTTTCAATTTCATCAGAATGAAATTTTCAATTTCATCAATTTAGACGAAATTCAGCCTATTTACATACTAAAAAATGTCCTGGGGACTGTAGGGCTCTTGCACTTCTTTTGCTAGAAGTTAAGCCCTGATTAGCATGAACATATTTTTATTCAAAGGGAGAAAATTGCGGTATTTTTAATTAAATGATTCTCATTATAAAGTAATTAAAAATAGCAAGACAAAGTTAAAATAACAAAGAAAAAATAACTTAAGTTTTTAGTTTTGTAAATAACTGTAAATATGGTTAAAAAGTTATTTTTTTAAACTATTTTTTCCGATGCTCATTTTTACGAAAACTTTAAGTAAGTGTGTTTTTCCTTGTACATTCGGTATGAGTTGGTTTGACTGTACTTGGCGGAAACAGAAAACTATCGTTTACTCCATCGGCGCCTTTGCTCCTCATGCTTTATTGTATTTTAATGGAATTTTTAATCTTTTTTAATCACATAATGTATTTATTGGGAGGATTCTTTAATATTTTAATTGAACTTTTAACCCTTAATGAACTGCTTTATTTACTTGGCGGATTATTTTACATTTCAATAGAGCCCATTATTTTGCATTTCAATTGAAGTTTTAATTCTGTTTAATGGCTTGATTTATTCATAACTTCATCAAAATGACAAAACAATATGTGTGGTATTGCCAAATAAGTATTTTATATGTAACTTTGGGAGGAAAAACAGAGGAAATACTAGAGGTGCCGTACAGTTGTTCAATGAGTCCACTAGGAAATAGTTCCCAATAGCAATAAATCTATTATATCGCCAATGTGCTCCTATTTTACAGTTTTGCTGAAAATTTTTCTTTCAAGCTCTTTTTTCTTTTGTTTTTACATTCTCTATCTCTCTCTATGTTCTTTATTTATTTATTTATTTTTTGAGCAATCACGATTGCTTATTGTTCTCACTTGACTGTTTTTTGGCGTGCTATCATTTTAGTTTCCTACCGCCACCCTCCGCACCATCACCGTCGACCGGCTCCTCACGATGCTGCTCCTATAGCAAAAGCCGTCTCCAGGTTGCATCCATATCCTACACACGCGCATACATACACAACTACACACACACTTACACAAACACATACACACACAAACACATACACACACATACATACAGACACCTACACATACACACAAAAACATACACACACATACACACAACTACTCACACATTCATGCCTGCACACAGACACAAACACATATGTCTACACACACATACACATACCCCCCACACACACATTCATACACACAACTACCTACACACTTATGCCAACACACAGCCACAAACACACATGCCTACACACACATACACATACCCCCTACACACAAACACACATACCCCCCACACAAAAACACACACGCCTACTTACACACACTCGTGATTGCGAAAAACATAATTTGAATTCAAGATGTCAAAATTGAAATTATTATTTTTTTTTTACGTATACCTTTCTTAAATGCTGTACTCAGTACATCTCTACATGAAAAATTTAAACTACAAGTTTCGATGCAGTTCTACGTAGTTCCTGTTTTCGAACTGAAAACTGGTTGCTTTGTGTCTTTATTTAGGCAAACCTTTGTCCTGCGATTCACCAGCTCGTTCACTCATTTTAATTAAGCATTCCAGCTCCTTTGAGCATTTCATTTTTTATCCGAAATTTAACACGTGCGAACCTATCTCTTCCTTCCTCTCTAGATATGTGTTTTGTAACCTCGATCCCTCGTAGCCCGGAGCCCGTGTTCCCAATCTTGTGAACCCCGCTGGCTGGGAATGGATTTAAAGTGTCGTTGAACTGCTGAGAAATGAGACTTTCTCGTCAAAAGAATTAAAAAAGAAAGCAGCTTTTTCTTATTAATCCCGGCCTGTTGTCACATTTGTGCAACGGCTTGTTTCGCAAATAAAAAGTCCCTTGTTGAGTTCCATCCCTGGAAGAAAAAGAACATACGTCCACCTTCCACCTGTTCGACATTTCATTCAGGCTGTCTACATGTTTGACGCCCCAGCAGCTTTTTTCCAAAGAACGGATAGCAAACTTTTTCTTGAATCAGAAGTTGTTTTTTTTTCCCTCACAATGGGGTCGTTTCCAAAATTTTAAAAGTATTTTTTCTGAAAGAGCATGCTTAAAAACATAGGATCTGACCATTTTTTTAAATAATTTGTTTAAGTTTAATATTTTTAAAAAATTACTTAAATCGGCGCGTTTTAAATGTTAATGCTTCTGTCCGATGACATCACAAAGATGAAATGCCATTCTGTGTTGCCAATCACAAAGCAAAATACTTAATTCGCATCTTTTCTCACGTGTATTGGCAACGATAGGGTTGATAGCAAGCGTAGAGCGCAATTTCAATTCGCTTTTTGATTATCATAACGTTGAATCGCGGTAGAAAGATGCGGCAAAGTGCATCATTTGTGACGTCATCAAGACCACGCCTTGATCAAAAATCGGACATTTTAAAAAATTGATTAAAAAATAACTGTTGGGAAAAATGAAAGTATTTTCTGGGTCCATGCTATTTTTTTTTTTTGCTTATTCTGTCAATTTCAGTGACAAAAAGTACTACTTTTGACTGAAGGAAACAACCCCATTCCTCTTCTTATTTCTTTTTCAATTAAGTAGTGCAGTTTTTCTTTTTCACTTTTGATCTTCAAGTCTTAGAAATCTCATTGTGATGAATGTCTAAAACATCAGTATTGATCACTTTTCCATGATACAAAAGTTGTGTTGTCTACAGATTTTGTTTATTTCTTCCATTTGATCATAATCATAGTAACAGATTTACCGCAAGACCGGCTATAGTCTTAAGCAGTAAGTTATTGCCATATGCAGTAAGCAGCAGTAAGTTGAGCTTAAGCTGTTGTTGCCTGATCGGTAAGGCATTGGACATGTGACCGGAATTTCCCGGGTTCGATCCTAGCCGGTCGGAGATCAACTGTCTTCATAATTGGCGACTGGGGGACGTTAAATTTTGCTCATGGTCACAAAGTCCTCCAAATGAAACGTAGTCTCTTGGGGAGGTGGATGGGGATTGCTTGGCTTCTGGTCTGGATAAAGAAAAAAAAAATTAATTTGAATTTTGACATCTTGAATTCAAATTATGTTTTTCGTAATCACGAGTGTGTGTTTGTGTGTAGGGGCATGTGTATGTGTGTGTAGGCATGTGTGTTTGTGTCTGTGTGCTGGCATAAGTATGTGGGTAGTTGTGTGTATGAATGTGTGTGGGGGGGGGGGGGTATGTGTATGTGTGTGTAGGCATATGTGTTTGTGTCTGTGTGCAGGCATGAATGTGTGGGTAGTTGTGTGTATGTTTTTGTGTGTGTATGTGTGGGTGTCTGTATGTATGCGTGTGTGTATGTGTGTGTAGGTGTATGTGTTTGTGTGTAGTTGTGTATGTATGCGCGTGTGTAGGACACGGATGCAACCTGGAGACGGCTTTCGCTATAGGAGAAGCATCATGAGGAACCCGTCGACCGTGATGGTGCGGAGGGTGGAGGTGGGAAAAATCAAAGGACGCCAAAAACAGTCAAATGAGAACAATAAGCAATCGTGATTGCTCAAAAAAAAAACGGAACTGTCATCAGGGTTCCATCCATCTGGTTAAATCACAAATGGTGGTTGTTACGGGAGACCTTGGAGTGAAAAGAAAAGAAAATTAAGTTAAACTTGCAGCTTAATACCCAAGCTTTGCCTTCAATTTACGAGTTGAACCGCATCATGCTGCGGACTCTCGCTGTTGAGATAAATTTACTTTATCTACCAGTTCGTTGGCACTCGGTTATTCGTTACTAGTGGTACCCGCACGGCTTTGCCCGTAATAGAAAAATTAAAAGGTCTTTTGGTTCGCCTGTATATTTACAAATAATGTGTGGTGAATTTTCTCGCCAATTGGCTTGTACCCATGTTACGGTTCCACGTTATGATAATTTCGTATCTCGCCAATTGGCTTGTGCCCATGTTACGGTTCTACGTTATGATAATTTCGTAATTTACTCGTCCACCTTATCATAATTTTGTTCTAAAAACTGGAATAGAAAAAGAACAAAATGGAATTTTCGAAAAATCGCTTCGAGGTGCACACCCCCATGCTACAAACTAACTTTGTGCCAAATTTCATGAAAATCGGCCGAACGGTCTAGGCGCTATGCGCGTCACAGAGATCCAGACATCCTACAGACATCCTCCGGGCAGAGAGACTTTCAGCTTTATTATTAGTAAAGAAGCTTCCAGACTGACGAGTTCTCAACAAGGACGAAACTACAGTCTCTGGATGTGATAACCGAGCTGTTGGTGTATTGCATGTATTTCTTCCTCAGCCCTAGCTTAAGGTGGTAACTTACTGCTTAATAACTCGATTATTTTAAATAACAACATATCTGTGGGAAAAATCGCCATCTCTCTCTCTCTTTTCTTTAAAGTTTCGTATGTTCTGGAATTTGTATTTTATGTCTTGCCACACCTTCCTCGGTCTCGTGTTAGTTAAACCCTACACGTGCCAGCCAAAACCTACAGGAGATGCCCTTTATCCGCAAAGTGTGGTTGGAACAATTGCCACTTTGTTCGAAAGTGACACCGATTCTTTCCTCGCGACACCGAATTTTGTAGCTGTCCACCCGGAAGAATACTTTTTCTTTTCTGTTTTTCTTGCTCACATGCGTGTCAATAATGACGGTTTCATGAATATTCATCCGCCCTCCCTTTTTATCTGTCTTGAAAAACGGAAGAATAGTGGGCACCGATGACACGCAAGATATTTTGTTTTCGTTTTCTTCCATAAAGCTACAAGAATATTTGAAACTAGTGGTACCCGCACGGCTTTGCCCGTAATAAGAAAATTAAAAGGTCTTTTGGTTCGCCCATTTACATATAATGTATGGTGAATTTTCTCGCCAATTGGCTTGGTTACGGTTTCACGTAATGATAATTTCGTAATTTACTCGTCCGTCTTATAAGAATTTTGTTCTTAAAATTGAAATAGAAAAAGAACCACATCGAATTTCCGAAAAATCGCTTCGAGGTGCACAGCCCCATGCTACAAACTAACTTTGTGCCAAATTTCATGAAAATCGGCCGAACGGTCAAGGCGCTATGCGCGTCACAGAGATCCTGACAGACTTTCAGCTTTATTATTAGTAAAGATAAAGAAGACGCTGCTATTCAAATGTTTAGTGGTAGTCAAATGGATTGATTGATTGATAATAATTTAAAATAAAAGAATAAATATGCAGAAAGTGAATACATATTTGGATAAACGAAAACTAAACATATATATGGAACAGTAGAAGGAAATACAAACAAATATAGAAAGGGAAAATTGCAAATAAATGTATAAAAGTGCTCCATTTTTAGCTATTTTAAAAAATGGACGTATCACTGCTACCGATGACGCTCAAAATATTTTGTTTTCATATTCGCAACTCCAGAGCTCGAATACGCTACCTTGCGGTGATTAATAATACTAAAGAAAAAGGTAAAACATTCCATTCCACGTGTTTTCTTTGGGGTAAATTACAGGCTTAAGACAGTTGGTGGTGTAGTGTAATTTCAGAAGAATAGAAAAGAAAGCTTCCCACAAATACGATGAAAAGCTACTGTGATTCACTAAGAGTCAAAGCAAGTTATAAGTTACGGCATGCGTTTGTTTTACCTTTTTCATCCGCCATTAGACAGTGGCTGCAGCGCCCTCTATAGTTTATTGGAGTTGCGAATTCCTCCGTGGAGCTAAAAATATTCAAAAGAATGCTATTACTCCAATTTCTAGTGGTAATCAATTTGATTTTTTGATTGATTAATTGATAATTAAATAAAAAAGGAGAAATATGTCAGATTTGGATTAACGAAAAGTGAACATTTATAGCGAAAAGTAGATGGAAATACAACCTCATGTTAAATTGCAAACAAATGTATAAAAGATCTCCTTTATCATTTGTAAAGAAAAACGGAAGAGTAGTGGCAACTGATGACACGCAAGATCTTTCGCTTTTATTTTACACTAAGAATATTTAAAAGAATGATGATTCTCAAATTTTTAACAGAAAATAATAAATACGTTGAAAATGAAAAACATACTAAAACAAACGATATTTAAGCAAATATATATCATTGAATTGAAGAGAGAAATACAAATAATACATCCAGGTTTAAATTGTAAATATAAATGTGTAAACAAGAAAGAAGCAGAAGGATATGTGTACTTTAGAACTACAACAGCATCCATGTCAAAAATATCAGTTTTTACAAAAAAAAAAAAAAATACTCCTATGGTTTACATGAAATACACCGCCAGCTCAGTCATTTCCAGCCGAGGACTGCAGTTTCGTGCTTATTAGCACTCATCAGCCCGGCATAGGAAAGTGACTGAGCTGGAGATGGAAAATCTCTTAAGGAAGCCAAGAGTGCCAAACAAACTGGTAGCTAATATAGAATTAGCTGCAGTCCTCGGCTGGAAATGACTGAGCTGGCGGTGTATTTCACGTATTTCTGCCTTAGCCCTGGCTAATGGGCCGGTAACTTACTGAATGTACCATGCCATGCCTTCAATGTTCGAGTCGAACCGAACCATTGTTTCGGTCACTCGTTTGGTCTGAGATAATTCTATATTAGCTACCAGTTTGTTTGGCACTCTTGGCTTTCTTAAGAGGTTTTTCCATCTCCAGCTCTGTCACTTTCCTATGCCGGGCTGATGAGTGCTAATAAGCACGAAACTGCAGTCCTCGGCTGGAAATGACTGAGCTGGCGGTGTATTTCATGTATTTCTGCATTAGCCCTGGCTAATGGGCGGTAACTTACTGAATACTCCTATGGTTTCTTAGTTATTTACAGGACCGCTGAGTTTAATACTCTTTCTTGCTACAAATTGGGCACAAAGGGGGGTATGCATAATTGATGCATGGTGGTGAGTAATCGATATCAGCAATACTGGTGAGCCTTTAAAGTTTTAGAATTTAGGAGAAATATTTGCAAACTTTTTTTTTATACACTATTAACGTATCATAAATATTTTGACTAGGATTTTTAGGACTGAAGGATACTTTAGGGTTTGAACAAAATCTTTTTGTTTTTATCCTTCTTTCTTCCTTCTTCTTCGTCCTTTTTTGAGCAATCACGATTGCTTATTGCTTTTATTTGACTGTTTTTGGCGTGCTATCATTTTATTTTCCCACCGCCACCCTCTGCACCATCACCGTCGACCGGCTCCTCACGATGCTGCTCCTATAGCGAAAGCCGTCTCCAGGTTGCATCCGTGTCCTACACACACGCGCATACATACACAACTACACACACACGCGCATACATACACAACTACACACACACACGCACACATACACACACGCGCATACATACACAACTACACGCACACATACACACGCATACACCTACACGCACATACACACACGTATACATACAGACACCTACACATATACACACACACACACAAACATACACACAACTACCCACACATTCATGCCTGCACACAGACACAAACACATATGCCTACACACATACACACACCCCACACACACATTCATACACACAACTACCCACACACTTATGCCAGCAGACAGACACAAACACACATGCCTACACACACATACACATACCCCCTACACACAAACACACATACCCCCCACACACAAACACACACACCTACATACACACACTCGTGATTGCGAAAAACATAATTTGAATTCAAGATGTCAAAATTCAATTTTTTTTTTTTTTTTTTTTGTGAGATGTGTTTGCTATATTGCTACCGATAAACGATTACACAGGCTGTTTTTTAAGTCTTTCACTCTCATAGAACGTTTTTTCGACTGTTTCAAATTCATCTTGTCCAGTAGATGTAGGTGGTCAAAATCAAATCTATTACGTCCACTGGATAAGCGAGAAATCATTCTTCATAATTTATTTCGATACATAAATGCAGCTGTCCCGTTTCTCCCTGTTCTCCTATACTATCGAATGTGTTAAATTTAGTTATAAAAAATAATGGCTTAAGCTTTTGTGTACTTTTGTGCTAAAATATTTCTTTTTTGTTTCAGGTAAGAATTGAAATTTGATTCCTTTCTTAGATGAACTTCATTAAATAATGGTGAGGTATTTTATTTCTTGTATTATGCTGTTGTTTCATCTAATGCTGCATCATCTTTTTGCCACAAATATCACAAAATCTTTGATGAGTAATTTATATGTTTTTATGCAAACTTAACTTCCCTCCCCCTATTTCTCTCTTCATTTTGATCACTATTGAAAACTGTAAAGCACTATTTCAATGAAGAAAGCCTTCAAAGGAAAATGGTCGATTCCAACTTCGACTCCATGAATTTTTATGGCCGTCGACTCCGACTCCTAAATTTGGAGACTTCAACTCTGACTCCCAAAATTAGTCCGACTCTGACTCCACTGCCATGACAAATGCAGACTCCTCATGGGGAAGACGACCGACTTCAAGTCTTGAAATTTAAAAATCGCCGACTCCCGACTTTAACTGCTTCACCCCTAAATTAGTCAAACTCTGACTCCACACCATGACAAATGCAGACTTTTCATGGGGAAGACGACAGACTCCAAGGCTTAAAATTTGAAAATAGCCGACTCCCGACTTTTACTCCTTCACCCCCTAAATTAGTCCTACTCTGACTCCACTGCCATGACAAATGCAGACTCCTCATGGGGAAGACGACCGACTCCAAGGTTTCAAATTTAAAAATCGCCGACTCCCGACTTTTACTCCTTCACCCTCTAAATTAGTCCGACTTTGACTCCACTGCCATGAAAAATGCAGACTCCTCATGGGGAAGACGACCGACTCCAAGGCTTGAAATTTAAAAATCGCCGACTCCCGACTTTTACTCCTTCACCCCCTAAATTAGTCCGACTCCGACTCTGACTCCACTGCCATGAAAAATGCAGACTCCTCATGGGGAAGACGACCGACTCCAAGGCTTGAAATTTAAAAATCGCCAACTCCCGACTTTTACTCCTTCACCCTCTAAATTAGTCCGACTTTGACTCCACTGCCATGACAAATGCAGACTCCTCATGGGGAAGACGACCGTCTCCAAGTCTTGAAATTTAAAAATCGCCGGCTCCCGACTTTTACTGCTTCACCCCCTAAATTAGTCCGACTCCAACTCTGACTCCACTGCCATGACAAATGCAGACTCCTCATGGGGAAGACGACCGACTCCAAGGCTTGAAATTTGAAAATAGCCGACTCCCGACTTTTACTCCTTCACCCCCTAAATTAGTCCGACTCCGATTCCGACGCCCTGCTTTCCAACACGTTCTCCTCTCCCCTCTATCCACCAGGGTGGTCATTCCAAGCTCGTCAGCTTGCGAGATCGAGATTTTCGCTCACGTGATCGGTTGGGACGTAGAAATGTTGCGAAGTAGTATTCTAATCTACTCGAACCTAGCCACAAGCTAAGTTTTAGTAGACTAGAATACTACTTTGCGACATCTCTACATCACAACCGATCACGTGAGTTAAAATCTCGATCTCGCAAGCTAACGAGCTTGGAATGACCGCCCAGTACCATCCGAACATTCCCAGCTTTCTTAAAGCATATACTCTACATTTTGACAGATATATATATCAAACTATTGCAACCACAAAAACTTTGACCTCTAGATTTGAATACGTTCGCCCTTGACCATGGATCTTCAACATCATTCGTCTTTTGGGCGCTCTTGTAGACATTCAATTAAAAATCCCGAGCGAGATGATTGCTCTTGTTTCTCCACGTGCAGGTGCACCCCATCACTCCAATTGCAGAAGGGGTGAGTGAGGGGGCGGGGACAGCTGACGTGTGGGCGGGGTCATGCAAATGAGGATAAGGACCCCGAATTCTAATGAACTTTTATTTGATGGCATTTGATGAAAAATGAAATGGGCAAGTAGCTAAGAAGGGTTTTGGGAAGTTTCTATTCGTTAATTAGTTTCTGTAACGATCGATGGAAAGGGTGTTCTCGAAGAGTAAAATCGCCACAAAACGCAATATCCGATGGAATTAATTATTATTAAGTGAAATTCGTGCATGGAAAAATGTAAGTTTTTGCATGGTCTTAATAGAGAGAAAATGACTCATTGTTGGTAAAACAAAATAGCTAATGAAGAGATATGGGAAAATGATGGATGCTCAGTGCACCAAGATCAAAAAAATTGCAACTCATTCCAGAAGGTAATTTATATTTATTTCTCAAATGCCGAGTCAATTGATTATTAGGTCATTAAACCACGGGCTCTCCAGTATCCCTCGACAACACAATTGAAATTAGTTAGTGCGGAGCAATAGGGAAGTTTTCGATTTTTCAATTTTATTTTTATATGATAGAGTAACATGTATGAACATCATAGGTGAAAAACTTTTTGCGATACGATAAGTAGTTTTTTTTTAAATTAATTTTTAAAGTTCAAGCTCTTGTGACGTCAAATGGCATAGGAAGTGACGTCATCCCCTCTTCCGATGGGGGAGAAGCGAAGGTCACGCATTCGACTTCGAAGACGAAACGTAAAAGGCTTTCTCCTCGCATTTAACTCCTCGCGTTTCTGGAACATTAAACCTCTCATCCTCTCGAAAATATTCGAATATCTCATTGGTGTTACTTCAGGAAGGTTATTTAGATTGTGCTTTAACGAATCCGGCCTCCATAGTGTATTTAAAAGGATTATTGAATTTCTAAAAAATAAAAATATCAGCGCGCCCAAAATGTTCCTAGCGAAAACAAGGGATCTTCGGCGGAAGGCTGCCCATTCGCGCCCTGTGACGTAGGCGCGTGACGTTTCAGAAGCGCGCACTTTTGCGCGTGGATTTTTAAAAATTCATTAAAAATCAACCACGGTGTTTTAAAATTCGGCGATGGTGAATTTTTTAGTTTTGAGGGTCATTTAACAATATCCAATAGCCAAAATATGAACATTTAATAGGTTGCAACTTCCCTATTTGGGATACCGTGGGACGTCTAGCACAGTTTTCTCCAGGGTTTACCCTCAGCAGTCTGGGAAGTCACGCGACGAAATGTTCCACAATATAAATGAATCAATAAATAAAAACTGTTAGCGAAAAGTAAATAAAATATTAGCTGCAACAGTGCAGTAGTAAAAAGAAAAATCAATACCAATAGTGCAGTAGTAAACAAAAAAAGTAAAAGACGCGTTGCCTAATCTAGTGGAATTTAATCTTTCTAAAATTTCCGCTATATTGTACCTTAAACTTCCATTACAAAATTCAGAAATATTGTTTGCACCTATGCCACAACCAGTTTCGTAGTAAAGGTTCTTCATTGTTTTTAAACGAGAAATGTATTGTTTCGTCCACACAGAAATTTTATTTGAAGAAAGAAAAGGAAAGGGATGCTGAGTGTATACAGTACAAAAGCACAACGTCGTTTTACGTCTCATGCGAAGTTAAGAAATAATCCAAGTTCCGGTCCTGTGAAATTTTAATTTTGCCTTACTTAGAAACCATCTTCTTTTTAATGTTCAAAACTTCATGCTTCATTTACTAATCCTTTTATTTGTGTCCTATTAAATTTTTTATCTTGGATTAGATGATTTTTCTCATGTGATAAAATAACCTAGCTAAATCTTGGTTTTGATTGTCTTGAGTTATTTTTTGATCTTCCTAATGTTACCTACGTAAGAGTTAAAATTAAACTGAAGTGCGTAAAATAAGACATTTCAATTTGATTTAAACTCCGGAATTAAAAGCTTCTTTGGCAAGTTTTCCTCTAACTGCATTGTATAGTATTAAATCGAAAATTAGTTTTGCTAAAAGATCAATGTATCGAATAATCGACGCAAGTAAAGCAAAATTATCTTTAAAGACTTTATGAATCAGCTGTTTCAAGGTTGCAAAGAAGTATTTTCCTCAGGAAAAAAATCTTCAACATGGAATACGAAAGTTTGGGATGTATGACGGTCATCCTGAAAAACGTAAGGAATTTATCACACGAAAATCCTCCAAATTTTTTTCCCTAAGTGCTTTTCTCGCTCTCTGTTCTTAGATACGATATTTAAAAACACAAACAAGACCCAAGAATATTAATTTTATCAAAATAATACAGAAATATTGCATCATCAGTTTTTGGTGGAGTTCGGAAGCAAGTTCTCACATTTCGAAGAATTGCTGACGTCACAGCGGTCCTTTTGATTGGTTTACAAAAAAATCTTGGTCAGATTTTAGTAAAAGTAGTTAGTATTTCGGAGAAATTTTGAACAATACACTGGCGATGAAAATTATTTTTTCATATATTTAACCAGAATTTAATTCATAGAGATTGGCAACGTACGTAACGGAGAAGACAACAAGCGAAAGTTTCTAGAAAAACCTGTACTCTGTAGCAAATAGGTTTATTTTTTAATAAAATTAGATATCTTGTTTCAAACATTTTTGATTTGCTTATTGTTTTATTATCTGTGTTTTTTATTTTATTTGTTAAAATTTATTCACTATTATGTATCTTTATTTTATTTTAATTTATTAATTTTTTAGTATTAATTTTTATAAAATTTTATTTATGTTTTGTTATTTATTTATTGTTTTTATTCTTCTTCTTATTATTATTTTTTACTTTATTTTATTTTATTTTTATTATTCATTTATTGTTTTTATTCTTCTTCTTATTATTATTTTTACTTTATTTAATTTTATTTTTATTATTCATTTTTATTTATTTTATTTTATTTTATTATTTATTTATTGTTATTATTATTATTATTTTTTTTTTGTGAGTGTATGTGTGCAAAAAGAGGGCGTACAGCTGTTGAACTTCTTTCATTTCTTCCAATCACTTTTCAACATTTGTATTTCGATCGTCTGTGGCGCCCCATTTTCACAGCTAAAGCTTATAGTTCTCATAAGCACAATCAACGAATTTGTGCACATTAAACACGAAAAAATCCAATCTAAGAGATAAAAATAACTATATCTGCAATCTGATTGAAATTTCTTTTCTCTATCTCCGATAATGACAACACTCAGCACCTTGATTAAGATCCGCTAACGAGTACTTCCGTATGTTATTGAATGAGATATTACCCCGTAATCGCTAAAGAACTTGAATACCCCGTTCTTTTCCAAAGGATAAATCGCGTGAAAGTAAGGCAAAACTGGCTCTGCAGGAAAAGCATCTGAGAGATTACAAAGCAGCTCGTAAACGCGATTACATCAGGGGGCCATTCATAAGTTTACCAAGTATCGAAACTTGTTGCAGAGGTCATTAAGATCAGGACGTCACACAGTGTTTCGATTAATACAAGCTAGCTGGCTAAATGTCAAGTTCAGAATTCATCATTTAATAACACAAAATTAAAGTGTTCCTAAATTCACATGATTTAATTGTTCAAGATGGATATTATTTATGCTGGTAAGTGCTTTTTTTCCCTAATTTAATTTCTCCATCTGATAATTAAACAATATTAAAAATATTTTGAAGGTAAACAATTGAGTTTTTGCTCGTTTAAAACCTTTCAACTGATGGTAAGAATTTTACCCGTTTGTACCCGGCCCAATTCTTCTGTATACAATAGCTGCACTTTTCCCATCTTTACTAATAATAAAGCTGAAAGTCTCTCTGTTCGGAGGATGTCTGTGACATGCATAGCGCCTAAACCGTTCGGCCGATTTTCATGAAATTTGGCACAAAGTTAGTATGTAGCATGGGGGTGTGCACCTCGAAGCGATTTTTCGAAAATTCGATGTGGTTCTTTTTCTATTCCAATTTTAAGAAAAAAAATACCATAAGATGGACGAGTAAATTATGAAATTATCATAACGTGGAACCGTAACATGGGCACAAGCCAATTGGCGAGATACGAAATTATCATAACGTGGAACTGTAAGATGGGTACAAGCCAACTGGCGAGAAAATTCACCATACATTATTTGTAAATATACAGGCAAACGAAAAGACCTTTTTGATTTTTCTATTACGGGCAAAGCCGAGCGGGTATCACTAGTTATTAATAAGGCGTATTATAGTCAGCACACTCTAGTACTACATTTTTTTTCTCTAGAATACTTTCTTTCGAATAGGGATTTCTTTGAAGAATTATTGAAGCATCCAATGCTTTGGGTAAAAAAAAATATGTTGTACTCAAGTGTGCTGACTACAATACGTCTTATTATTAATGGGAAAGCTGTAGCTACTACATACAAAAAATTCAGCCCGGGTACAAATGGGTAAAAGTCATTGCCATCACTTGAAAGTTTTGAAACAGGCAAAAAAAATCCGTCGTACATCTTTAAAAAAATTTAAATATTGCTTAACTATCAGATAGATTAATTAAATTAGGAAAAAAAAGCACTTAATAGTATAAAAAATATCTTGACAATATCTTGAACAATAAAATCATAAGAAGTTAGGAACACTTTCATTTGTGTGATGAAATGATGTCTGTAACTCAACTGATTTATTCAATTACAAACGGATACGTACCTTTGAACCTTATTACTCACGTGACGGAAGGGAGTTAGACCGAGACCCACGTGATATCAGGCCAGACAACTCCCCTCCCCCCCGCTTCGTTACGCCACCAGTAGTCGATCTTTGAACTTGGCGCGAAACTTAAAAACAGTGCAGTTTACCAGTAGTGTTGCTTGCTCTGGTTGATATAGATGAAATAGGAAATATGTAACTTCGGATGCACATTTTTGAATACAATTCTGTTGGATTTATCTCTTCCTTCCCACGTACCGGAATGTAGAGGCAATTAAAAAATATATGTATAATATAAGTCTTAAGTATCTGCTGAGTGAAAAGTGAGTCAGCGAGTTCCGCTGCCGAACAACCTGCATGTAAAGCAAAAAGCTGGACGCCTCATGGAATTAATTTTAAAGTTCGGAGGTAAGTACTCTTTTCTCAGATAAACAAATTTACATTTCATGCAGTTAAGATTTCTTAAGTTTTCCTCCATTACACAAACAATTGTCAGTTTCCTTTCCGATATCTTTGTCTGTAATTTGTAATTTCAGCATACTGCTTTAATATTTGAAACGGTTAACTTGCAACTTTTTATTTCTTTATTTTTTCAACTTTGAACACGCATTTATTCGAAATGGATTTTCCAAACTAACAATATACATATGTCAAAATTTTCTGCGAATATACTTGTTGCTATCAGAAGCGTAACTTGGTGTTGATATTCAGTAAAAATGTAAACAAGTTTATTGAAACAGGCTTTTAACTGAACTAATCTTATATTTTCGGTTTCGATTAAATTGTTTTATACGCTAGCATGTGTTATTTTGATCAAAAAACATTCCTTGATGGGTTTCCGTAGTTCTGAGATAAAAGATTAGATTTGAACGCCGGAGGTCGTGGGTTCGATACTTAAACATTTCCCCCCAACTACGCCCCTGCAATGTTATTCAAACAAGCTGGTTCTGTGCGTAAATTAAAAAATATATATATGGGTTTTTTTTCACTGTTGTCTTTAGGTTTTATGATATTTATGCACACATTGTGGTTAAGTTAACGGTATTCATAATTTCTGGGCTTGCGAAAGATTAATTTTGAGCAGTGGATACACAACGTGTTTTTGCCAAATGCTCTATGCTTGTTTGTTTATGCTTAAAAAGGGCAAAATGTCTTGAACTACATATTTTTTGAACTCCTTGGGTTTTCTGTTAATAAGCTTTCAGGAACTCTGAAACTGTAACATAAATTGAATTAAAGGGCTGTCTATAAAGTATGTTACAAACTTTTGAACAAATCCCCCCCCCCCTCCTCCTTGTTACATGTAACGCTGTTCAACATGAGCATATTGTTATAAACAACGCGTGATGTCACACTTCTTGTTATCCCCTCCCTTCCCCCTGTCACAAAACTGTCACATTGATTTCCTAAAAGAGCATACTTAGCAAAATGTTGATCTAAATTTAACATATATGAGGTTTTAAGTATTAAAGAAAGTTGCTAAAATGGTCATTCTATGAAAAGTTTTTTGAAAAATATTACTTTGTCATCAATTAATGCTTTTTAAAATAATTTTTCAAAAGCCTAAAATGATGAACAATTAAAGCCCCCCCCCCCACACACACAAGAATCATTAGCAGCAGAAAAAGCTAAAAATGGGAAAGTAGCCGAATTCCAAAAAAAAAAAAAAGGCTGTTTAGATATTGAATACATTTTTTGATATACAACATACAGTATTCATGATGTTGTATTACACATTCTTTAATTAACGTTTTTCAAGTTGAATTCCTGTGTAATTTTTCGAGAGTGCCCACCGAAGGGGGGGGGGGGGGGGTCGGAATCATAGTCTCATAGTAATGATAGCTTTTCAACGGCTATAGTTATAAATAACTGTGCCCTTGAAATTTTAAGGGAGATGGAGATGTTTTGGTTTTTTTTTTTTTTGAAGGTTTCATAATTGAAGGAGGTAGGGCACCGTCTACTTTGGGGATGGCACCCAAGCATTCACGTCTTTTTAAAAGCATAAATTTGCTCAGCTAAGTTAACATTAATAATCTGGTATTATGTACTTTAATTTGATGTTATGTCTTTGAAACATATTGCAGTCCTGTTTCCCGTTTACTTAAGTAAAAATGTTTATTTATTTTTTAAAATTTCATTTAATTCTTATTCAAATACAATAGTAATATTATTTTTTGTTTTGATGTAATTGTAAAATGAAAGTTCATTTATTTATTTGAATACTTCTTAAGACTTAATGTTTCAATACAATATACGAGTACTTAAAATGCGATTAGTTAAAAAACAATTTCTAATGAAAAATAAAACTGTTTATTTATCACTTTGTTTTAACATGATTGTAAAATAAAATCGTGTTTAGTTATTTGAATACTTTGTAAGACTATGAATTAAGCTCAGTGTATTTTTTAATGTATGATTATCGGTTCCTTTTTATGTTTTCAAATGAAAAAGTAGAACTTGTAATGCTACTTGAATAACAGAAGACAATAATAAATAAACCAAATAGTTTTATTTAACCAAAATATTAATCGAAGTGCTCCCTTCCCAATATCATTGTGGATCGACAAACGATGACGTCATTTGCTAGTTGGATGGCCTTTTTATCTCGAAGGCCTCGGTTAGACATAAATAAATAACTAAGTATCAAGTTTTGGTTTATTGTTTGCATTATTCCAATACCAAAGTTTAGAATTTTGGACATGACTTTTGTCCACATAGCTTATACTAATCGAAACACTTGTGCGTCAGAGCCTGGAGTCAAGTGCTCTTAAGTTTTAAGAGTTCGAGTCAGAGTCGGGTTTTTTTCTTCTAAGTCCGCAACTCTGTCAGGGCTGTGGAATTAGAGTCAGAACCGGACGGATCTGGGAGTACAGTCGTCGGAGTCAGAGTCGCTTTTTTTTCCTCCGAGTCCGCAAATTTGTCAGGGCTGCGGAATTAGAGTCGGGTTTGGAGCCGGATTCGGTCAGTTTCCTTTCGACCCTGCAGTCTTATTAAGATGACTTTTATGTTTTCTTCTATCCTTTCTTTTTTCCCCCCACTGTTTAAAGCATCAATAAAATTTTAAATGTGAAGAAATCAGGGGGGGGGGGTGAAAACACCCCCCCCCCAGAGGCATTGGTTTTAACATAAATGCAAATTCTAATACATTTATGCATATGAAAGGGCTGTTTTGATCAAAAAAAAAAAAAAAAAACAACTTTCAGAAGGTATATATTTTTGATTTAAAAGTCCTCTAGCAGGTATTTATGGCTGTACTAGAGAAGAAACAGTGGCAATCATTTAAAATGCCTATAAACTTGTTGAAGTTTTCAAGTTTTAATCATGAAGATTATCTGTAACTGGAAGAAGAAAGTCCCAAAATTAACGCAAGATTTGAATTTGCCACCATTTTTTCCATAAATTGTTGGCAGCCATGAAAAAAGAACAATTTGACAGCTGAGAGTTTAGGGTTAGTAAAAATGGGGTGTTATTGTACCATACAGCTAGAGAGAGTGAAACATTTCAATGACTGCATAAGGCATTTCCTGGTCGCGTACTCTCTCATTTCGGTCATCAGAATTGGCACCCTAGATCGTGTGATTTAACATTTTTAAATTTCTTCTTATGGGGTTATTTGAATTCAAAGGTCTATGTCGACAAGCCCACAACCACCCGTGCATTACCGTGTTGCGATACCGAGCGCCAATAACAGTAACTGCTTGACCAGCCTCTACTTTCATTATTTTTGAAACAGTTGTTCAATAATGAAAGCGCGTTATTGTATCGTATAACGCTCCATTTTTGATTACCCTAAACTCTCAGCTGTCAAATTGTTCTTTTTTCAGGGTTGCCAACCATTTATTGCAAAAATGGCGGCAAATTCAAATCTTGCGTTAATTTTGGGACACCCTTTACATAGTTCCCGCAGTTTATATTATGGTAGCATCTGATTTTTCAACTACATTTTACATTTGTGATTTTCATGACAGCATGTGTATTGAGTGTATCAACGGGCATAGTTTTGAGGTTGCAT
This sequence comes from Uloborus diversus, assembly GCF_026930045.1. Classification (NCBI taxonomy): domain Eukaryota; kingdom Metazoa; phylum Arthropoda; class Arachnida; order Araneae; family Uloboridae; genus Uloborus; species Uloborus diversus. The sequence goes on along the minus strand of NC_072732.1, from coordinate 18,386,896 downwards.
AGGAATTCCTCTTAATTGAAGTTCGCTGAAATAAAACGGAATATTGACCTATTATTCTGTTGATAAAAGACTGAAAATTGCAAATCTTTTTAATTTAGAGTTTCCATAGGATCCATTTACTATGAGATGATAGATTAAATATCGACCAAAAAAAAAGGAAGAAGGAAAGGAAAAAATTAATTAAATACAAGAAATGATTTGAAAAAAACCTTGATTAAAAAAATAAATCTGTGAAGACCAAAACTTTAAAATAGTATGATTACAATTCTTACGAAAACGATTTTTTAAAGCAATGCATGAAGTGATTTTCTGACTCTTTAAGAAAAGTAATTCCGAACTACTTAGTTTCAATTTTCACTGAATTGTAAAATTTGTGAAATGTACCCCGGCTTGCGCTTGTGTATTTTCGTATTGAGTCGGATGAAAACAACTTTTCATTGCAGTTTTTAATATTTTTCAGCATTGTATGTTATAATGTGATCTTCAGTTGTATAATGATATCATAAATGCCTAATGTAAAAAATTTCTTCACACATCAAATCAAATGGGAACTGAGTAGTAGCATAACAATAGTTGACCCAGAAATGGTAGATGAATTAACTATTTAAGAAGAGAAATTGAACACTAAAATAATTCTTCATGAAGAGGAACTGAACAGTTAATCAATTTTTTATTTCCTTTTACAAAAGAAGTATTGCATTCGCGAAAAAAATTTCACTCAAAAATCGGCCTTAATTTCCATTTTGCTCACCCCCGAATCAATGTTGAGTTTATTTTTCAACCCGACCACACGTGGATGTATGCCTAGGAACGTACTTACACCCGAAATATCCATTTTGACGATCCCCGAGTTAATTACAACGAGTTTTCTCGTGACGTCTGTATGTACGTATGTATGTGTGTATGTATGTCGCATAACTCGAACGGAATATCCTAGAAAATTGAAATTTGGTGCTTAGACTCCTAGTGGGGTCTAGTTGTGCACGTCCCTTTTTGGTTGCATTCAGATGCTCCAAAGGGGGTCTTTTGCCCCTCTTTCTTGGGGGGGGGGGGGGAATCATTGTTGATTTCGATGTAAACTCAAGTAGTGTTATAATTTGGCGGACACTTGGCGCTATATCGCCAGTCTTTTGGTCGCCAAATTTTGTCGCCAACTTGACGACAAATTTGGCGATTTAAAAAAAAAATGTTAATCTGGTTTCAATTTGGCCACTGTTGGTGATATTTAGAGTGTAAACTATTGAATCCCATTAAAACTGCCAATAATGAGAAAATGACATTAAACTGGAGTAAAAGGAAGTCATGTGATGCACACATCAGCTCGTTAAGAATAGGAACTGAACAGTAACTAGCAAAATTTTGCAATTTTCAAAGAAGAAAAAGAAGAAATAAAAAGTAACATTTTCATGGATAAAATAAACTTATGTATGTATATAATAATCTGTAAGGCACCCCTGTTAAAATACATGCGTATAATATGTTGATAAAATGAAAAGGAAGTGTAATGAAGGGAGGAAGGAATGAAGCATTTAAATGTGTGTGTGTGGAACGACAAAAACTAAAGAAAAAATATATTCTCAAACAAATAAAAAATTCAAACGTACATTAATGGCGAACATTCCTTATTAATTCTCAAACAACTGAGCGCTGCCTTTCAAAGACAGTTTTAACAAAAAATAATAATCGGACCTTAGATGTGTCGTTTTTTTTTTTGTAAATCATTCACGCGCTGCACTTTATGGATGGCCCCCTTCCAACGTGCGATTCGGTAGCGAAGTGGCCACAATTTTCACCGTTGTTTTGATCCACTTTGGATAATTCTCTGGGGTTCGGCTTAATTGCCGGGCGACATTTCCTCAAGCGAACAAAAGTGCAGAAAATCAGGAGGAAACAGGAAGTGTGGGGCAGCTACAATTTAGAAGAAAATACAAATGTAACGCGCGAAGAACGAAGTTTTGCTGAAAAAATTCTTTTCTTCCTTGCAACGCGGAACCAAATCGTCTGCTTCTCTCGTGTTGCCATGTATTGTTCTCTTAATTTATGACGTTTGTTAGGAATAATCACTTCTGCTTAAGGAAAGAAATTCGTCGTGGCTATTTATTTACTTTAGAAACTAGTTTCAACAACTTTAACAGCGTCAATGCGATTTTTAAATCCGTAAATGGAACGTATTTAAAAAAAGAAACTTGCTCTCTCCCTCGTATCTCTTATTTATGGTTTATCAGTTTTCGTTTTTGTCTTTCTTTCCATTTTAGCCTGAATAGTTATACTTGTTGATAAAAAATAATTCCGTACGCGACGATTATTTTTGGCTTACTAGTGTATTATGTTTATTGAGCAATCACGATTGCTTATTGTTCTCATTTGACTGTTTTGATGTTCCTATGATTTTATTTTCCCACCGCCTCCCTCTGCAGCACCACCGTCGACCGGCCTCACGATGCTGCTCTTCTAGCGAAAGCCGTCTCCAGGTTACGTCCATATCCAACATACACACGCATACATATACACACCTGCACTCACACCTATACACACACACACTCATGCCTACACGCAAACACAAATACAACAAATACACACACACACTCATGCCTACACACAGACACAAATACACACACACACTCACTCATGCCTGCACACAGACACAAACACCCACGCATACATACACACACTTACATACACACACACACTCCTGATTGCGAAAAACATAATTTGAATTCAAAATGCCATAATTCAAATTAATTTATCTTTTTTATATTTATTGATTTCATTTTTTGAATTTAATTTAATTTTTGTTTTTAATTTTGTTTATTTATTTAATTTTTTTTCCTTATTTACCCGTTTTCAATAATTTTAGCCTTTAAAAACATATTTTCAACAGTATTTCTCATATTATTTTCCAATTCCATGAAACAATAAAAAAAGAACTTTTTGTTTTTTGTAGCTTGTTAATCCATAACTCATTGTTATTCGACTTGCCTTTTCATCATTTATTTCATTGACAGTAAATCTGCTTTATTATTATTTATAACCAAAAATTACTCCTTGTATGAAGGCAGTGATCAAACCAACGCATTGTTAAACCATACGAGTAATTTCACTTTTGATTTCTAATTTTAGAAATAATTATATTCTTCGAAAAATCATTATTGGCGAAATTTGGCGAGCTTGACATTGAACTCATATTAAAGCGTTGGGTGTGATTTCCGACTGTCTCTGTAAAACTCTCTTCCCTGCATCGGTACGTATCAGACTAGGAAGCAGCGCTATAGTAAGAGAATGTCTTTTTTTTTATCAATGCTAGTATTAGTGGAGTAGAAATAGCGTTAGAGGGCAAACAAATTGCAACAGAAATTATTCTTGTGGGAAATGGTAGGTAACATGCTCCTAATGAACATACTAAAAATATCATAGACTAATAATAAGAGTAGACCGAGCTTTCCCAGATTTGCTGATGAAAAAATTGGTTCATGGATGCATCATGTGACTGGTGGGAGGCTTGGCGAAAACTTTGGCAGCATGGTTGCTAGATGGCAACATTATTTATAGTTTGGCACTCGACATGTAAAATCTTACCTTTTGTCGATTCTTTTTGGGCACTTGCATCTTTAATTGCTTAGAGAGTTATTGAAATTGACTAAAGAAAATGCACAATACTATCTAAACGAAAAACTCACTATATTAACAAAATATTTAAAACTTAGGATAACAAATTTACAAATCGGACTCCATAAAAGATCATTCTTCCGTGTTCCATCAATTCTATTTATTTTATTTCTCGCGGGCGTTGATCGTAGCAGACGATCGTAGCAGACGCTGTTGCTAGGATATCCAGCAGTCACATGGTTTGGTTTATGAGCAGCAAAAGGGTTGCCATAGCTCCGTCTGTTCTTATTATTAGTCTATGAAAAATATACATCAGCACTGTTGGGACAAATTTGTTTTTTGGCGGCCATTTTTAAAAATCATAAATGAAATTTAAAATTAAAAAAAAATCATTTGTGGGATCAAGTGATAGAAAATTTCCTGCTAAAAAGGAATAAAATATGAGAATTTAAAAGAGAAGTGAACATACCAAAATAATTAACTCGTACTATGGCAAAAAATGGGGATTTTTAGCCGTCATCTTGAAAAGTCATGAAAAAATTTAAAAGTAAAACAAAATCTTGTGTGGTATCAAATGAAAGGAATTTTCAAGCTTAAAAGGAATATAGTATGAGATATTTAAAGTGAAGTGATCATTATAAAAAAAATATACCTTTGCTACCGCGAAAAAGTGTTTTTTTTTCCCCTCCATCTTGAAAAATCATGAAACATTTCCAAAATTTAAAAAAAAAATCTTGGGGGGGGGGGGGGGGGGGTGTCAAGTAAAAGTAAATTTCACTCTAAAAAAATGATATTAATCAGGTTTTTGAAGCGAAGTGTTTTTTAAGAGGGAATAGGTAGAAAATGGTAAAACAATTATGCTTACAATCAACTTGTGTTAGCACCACAAGCAATTCTTCATAGACCATAATCTATTTGCTATTCTTTCAAGTGGTTTATGGAACATTTTTAACGGAATGATGAATAACAAATGCAAAGTTACTGTTAAAAATGCTGATGTCATTCGAAGAAATAACCAACAAAAGCCCCAACCCCACTGGTAAGGGCTTTATTAACGATGAAACTTTACTGAAATTAGACCAAGCAGTAAAGATGCGTAACGCGATGCTGAAACGTTCCTTTTCTCACTCTAAGTCAGTTTTATATTGTACTAGCTGCGTTGCCCGGCTTTGCCCGGTCTATTTTGAAAATAAAAATTGTGTCAAGTGACATATATTCAACAATCAGGCGTAAAAAACAAATGAAAAAAACATAATGATTTCCCTTCCAAACAATGACGACAGATATTAAAATGCTTTTAAGAAATTAAATTCAGAAAGATGAATTTAAAATAAGTAACCATGGAAACACAAAATAAAATAAGTTTAAAAAATTAAAATGCAAAAGAAAATGGTTCACAATTTGAATGGAACCGAGATTTCCTAAACTTGATTTAAAAAAGCTTATAACTTTTTTTCCTTTCGAGATAAAAGCTTATTTTTTCGACCGTAGGTCGAGTTAGATCTGGAGTAAAAAAGGTCACTTTTTCAAATGGCGTCAAAAAGAAAGCTGTGGGACAATTCCTTCACTTTTTATTGATTTATTTAATGAAGAAAGTAGTGCCTAAATTTCAGCTAAGCCTAAAAAAATTTGAGCTAAAAACGCAAATAACTCCCGCCGTAATAAAGGTAGAGCAATGAAACAAATGGCGTAGAACGCGGAAAATTCTACCCTTTCTAACGATATGTAATATGTGCAAGTAAGTTTTCACCCCCATATTTCAGAATTTATGTGAAAATTGGACGTAAATTGGAATAAAAAAAGAACTATTCATTGAATTTTATTCGAACTGGTCTGCAAACCTTTTCAGGACTTAAAGAACAAACGGTGAAAATTTCAGCGCAATCGGCCGGGTAGTTCTCGAGTTTTGCGAGTTCAAACACACAGACGCTTTTTGAAGACTTCATTTTATACTATGTAGAGATTTTTGTTCTTTTTGCACGTTCTGTTCCGCTACTGCTATTGAATTTCTGGATTTCAGACGCAAACGAAAACGCTAAATTTGTTTAGCTACGAAGCCATTCTCTCTATTACCATTCTACCATTTTTTCATTGTATAAGCGTAGGAGCAGTCCAAAAATTAAGAGGAAAAGGTAGAAAAAATTATCAATCCTCATATATATAGTAGCCAATGATCGAGTCATTCACAATGAAACTCGTGCCACGGCATGATAATTTGATAAATTTTTTTGGCAATATTTGACATGCAGGTAAATGTTTTAGATGTACAGGGCTGAACTGGATCCGACAACTTAAATGTTTTAATGGTAAGACTGTCATTTTAGGGGAGTGAAGAAACGTAAAAATGGTCAACAATAAACGCCATCCACTGGAGTTTAAGGTTAATTCCCTGGAATGAGGGTTAAAATTTCAACTATCGAAATATCACCAAACAGGCAATGGCTTCATTCAAATGTAGAAGCAATTTCCACCCTTCATACCTTGACGGGCGATTTTCTGGTAATACAAGAAGCATAATTTCTAACGTGCTGACACGAGTACTACATGGTACACGCACCCTTTATTTTTGTCGGATTATTTTATTGAGTGTTTCATATTGAATTTAACAAAAAGTATAATCTAGAACAAATTCTGCATTTGGATTTACTCAGCCGAAACAAATTGACTCTGAAGCTACAATCTTACATAAATGTCATATGACAACAGCGAGAAATCTTCCAATCAAAATGGCATCGTCTACGGAAGATAAAGCGTAGTGTTTTGGGGGATATTTCGATAATTGGGTATCTGGCGCGGTCGTCATATTTTTGGCGTAAATAATTTTATTTTGGTAACCCTGCTGATTTATAGTAACCCTATGTGAATAGATGTTTCCGTTCTCTTTGTTTAGATTTGCAACGAAAAATACCTCTCGCGCAGGCGCTGAAGCCCAAAACTGACGCCAATTAAGAAAGATCGCCAGATTCCCAATTATCGAAATCTTCCCGTGTTTTGTTTTGGAATACATTCAAACGCCATAACTAATCGTCGTTGAAAGATATTTTTACATAAAATTTAATAAAGAACCATCGCATAACTACAGCGCAGAAGGATGTTTGAAACAGTTTCAGGTCTATTATCCACCCTCATCACTAGATTGCTCGTACTGGGACAAACAACTTGCCATTGCTACCTTTGCCTCCCAGAACTCTTAGTTCCAACCGCTTGTGATTTTTCTCAATGAGAAGTCAAGATGTTAGTAGTTCCATAGGACTTACTAGTGTTAAGACCTTGGAAAATGGAGACAACGCCCTGGTGCAGCGGATAACTAAAGTCTTCGGAATCATTAACAAAGTATACTCAATTAAGAGTGTGACAGGAACTAGAATACCGCATAGATAATTGTCCTATCGAACATCTACGGAAACTTGGATAGCTACGCTACAGTTTCGCCGTAAATCAGATTTATCAAAGCAAAGTAATTGCAACGTTCTAAGGAATGCTTTCATTTTGTCCCGTTTAATATGAAACAGTCTGTGACTAATGATGTATCGAAGTATCACAATGTAAGAATGTTTGTGATACATCGTCTCGTAGATATGTCTACAGCCCAGCCCTACCAATCAGAGCATTGCCGATTAGACTAATCGCACTGCATGCAAAAGGCTAATCGGCATGCATAATGAATTGTATCTGTCGAACTGAGATACAATGATCGGGTATTATCGGTTTAATTCATTTGTCTTCCTCCTTGCATGATTAATTAACCAGCTTCATTCACACGTTCCGAATCCGGGGGACCACTTTCTTCCCGCTAAGGAGGCCAGAGTGAAGTTGAGGTGTCGCAATGCCGCGTGCCTCCTCATTAGCAGTCAGCGGGTGTTGATTCCTTTGTTCTTTTGTGGTCGGGCTTCGCCTCTTCTTCATGATATTCATGCGCGTTTGTTTGTTTGCCTCGCCTATGTGGGTCATGAACGAACACAAGATTCCTCTGTCGATAGCCCCGGACTACGTACGTGGAAATGGAAAACGAATTTTCACTCCTTGCCTCGAAGAATGCGAATTATTCCGAGGGAAAGTTTAGCGGATGGACATGCGTCTATTTTTACTTTTTACAGAGCTTCTTTTATTAGCCGGTTCCTTGGTTGGTGTAACTTCCATCAGAGCTCCGGGAACAGAGTCAAATACGATATACAACCGGTTTCCTCTGCAATCTGCAAACGCCTCACATTAAAACTCTTATAACTATCATTAAAATAGTAGGAACTACTTTGATATACCCCCCAAATCGTAAATTTGGCGACTTTTTTTTCTCGCCAAGCATTATACCTGTACAAAAAATGGTACAAAATACAAGAAAATACTAAATTTGGCAACAGCAAAAACCTAAAAGCTGAAAAAACCTAAATTGTCAACACCAAAATAAGAAACAGCAACCCTAAATAGTTCTTAGGGAGTGCCAGTTTTGGCGCGTAATTTTTGGGGGGGTATATCAAAGTTATACCAAATAGTATTATAATTCATATGCAACCACAATGTGAATGATATGTCGTCGCCTCAGAGCTACACTAAGCCATCTACTGTCTGACCGTTGATTACATAGAAAGGCTAATATCCGCTTTATAGGGGGAGATGGACGTATCTATTAGTTTATAGGGGTGTTGGTTGGTTTGTTTCAGATGTGCACTTTCGCCTCTCTATTATTTAGCCTTAGTTTTGTAAAAATTCAAATTTGCTCACAGCAGCATTTTTTTAAATCTGAAGTATATTCGATCCATATTCTCACGGCAAAAAATAATTGATTTATTTATTCACAGCAAAGTTTTGAGCTTACCATTTTCCTTTTTACGTTCCTGAACGAAATGAAAATATTTTATTTTTGTTGTTTCCATGGTAACTATTTTTGTTTCCCCTTATTTTATTTTTGAGAATGCAATAAATGAATAAGGCACTAGTGACATTATAAAACTCGTGCATAAAAATCCCATCTTTATTTTCCCTTCTCCCCTGCTAGATTCAGTCAGATTTAATCGTCTTTACTTGGCAGATTGCCAAATTTCATACAATCCGTGGTCAAACCGTAATCCCAGTAACAACACTAAGATATCCTACTGTTGCTCTGAGGCGACGATATGCAGCTGTTGTGGCAGCATGCGGAAAAATGCTGCAGGGAAGAACCTTTAAAATGCAAAATATAGGCAAGGCCTTTAAAAGTTGGCGATTTGATTCGGTTAGTGACCATCCTGCAATTGATAATCCTGCAAATGTGTGCTGTAGTTGGAAAAACATAGTTTGACGAACTCACTTAAAGAAAAGCTTGTTTGAAACCAATTTACATTGCATTGCTTTATTTTTTCAATAAAAAACCAATTACATATTTCGGGATACAGCTTTTACCCCCCTCCCCTCACCAAACTACAGCACTGCAGCAGACAGTATATTTTTGGATAATGCTAGCAAAATGCCTGACTATTTTTTAGCTTTCTACAAGGTGTTGTACTGTGATTAGATCATTGCATCACTAGTTTTGTTAGTTTTGGAAACTAAACACTAGGAATATTCTAAAAGTTTTTTTTTTTTTTTGTATCGCTCTTAGCAGTAAAATTATTTGTGATGTTATTTTTAATTTTTGAATTTTAATAGGTTACCATAGGTTTAATCCTTTTCCATCAGATAGTTCTTATTTAAAATCGTTTCTAATCAAAGGAGTTCAAGTACTTTATGAATTAAATTGATAGTTGCAAGTTGTAGCAATCAAACGCCGAGTTTCTGTGCAACTTCCCGTGATCATTATGAAACATTTCTTTCTTTGGTGGAACTACAAACAGGTTTGATTCTGTGTTAAAATGCTTCATAAATTAAATGGATAATTACATTTCATATAAATCAAACGACGAGTTTCTTTAAAACTCCCACAAACGTCACCAAACATTTAATTTGTTGGTGGAACTCGCGTAACTGCAACTGTGTACCATCTGGAAAGTGTTACACCTATGCCAAGAAGTCATGCCATAATCATGCCATTTACCCAACTTCAATGAATCTTTGCGTCATAATGTATCTGCATTTCTTAGCCTCCTCTCATTCGATGAGTTCACTCCGAACGTGAAGACCATCAAATTGAAATGTAACAACTTTAACCTGTTATTCCATAGTTCGAATAGCCCACTGCCCAGTCGTTTGGTGCAATTGTTCTTGATTCGGAAGTGCTTCTGGAGCAAGCGATGCCCCTTTTATTGGACGAAAGTGATTTCTAACGACCTTATTCAGTGAAATAACACGTGTTGATGAATTGGAATCCCGTGGTTTATCTGGGTCGGTCACTTTTAATGGGTGTTGTGATGCTAGAGATTAGAAAAGGAATGTTTTAGAATGTCATTCGATAACGATGCCATCACAGGGCACTTAAGCGAGTACTAGTGTAGTTTCTAGGATCTAATGCTGAGAAAAAATGTATGATTTTCGTGTTGGAATGCTTGCCATTTTAAAGAAATGGAACCTTATAATCATTTCCATGTACGTACGCTTTTGAAGAGAATGTTGTCACAAGTTATATCGCAGTGGAACCCAACCCTTGGCCATCGACAGGAGTCGGAGTCGGAGTCAAGTGCCCCTAAATTCTCGGAGTCGAAGTCTGGAGTTTTTCGTCAAGAGCTATTTCCAGCAAAATTTGTTTGAAGTAAATCCGCCTTCAAGTACGGAATCTACATTGACTTTCAGTTTCCCCGTAGGCACTAATGTTAAGGAGTTTGAACTGTTCAAAACTGAACGGAAAATTGTTCAAATCAAAAAGATATTTCATATACAAGTTTTTCATCAAAAGCTTTTTCCTACAAAGTATGTTTGAAGCAAATTCGCCTCACAGTTCGGAATTGCCTTGAATTTCCCCGTAGGCGCAAATGTTAAGTTTTGTTGAACTGTTCAAAATGGAACAAAAAATAGTTCAAATCAAAAAGTGAAATATGGGAATGAGGTGTCCTCGCCGAGATCTTTCGAACAAAAAAAAGTTTTTTTGAATGGACTATTCATTCGAAAGGTATTAGGGGGGGGGGGGGGGGGGGACAGACAGACAGACCGACAGACATTTTTCCCCATCTCAATACCCTACTTTCCAATTTTTAATTTTTCGATATTTATTTAATTATTTTATTTATTTTTGACTTTTTTTTGTTTTTCGCGATATTTTTAAGATGCATTAAGCCTTCTTTCATGCTTTTTTCTTCTTTTTCTGACTTTTACTGGGAAAGTAGGCTAAAAACAGACAGAAACTTCGTATTATTACAATTAACATTTAGTAATGATAACAACGGTTCTTGATTCGTTTTTTTTTCCTTTTCCGTGTTTTTCTATGCTATATGGACAGATGAAAAGATATTTTAAGATTTTATGTGGTTATTGGTACTTATGATTCATCTTAATATAAGATGCAACCCTCTGGGAACAAAACGTTGGGACCACTGCTATATCAGATTGTACTTAACGCCAAAACTTAAAAGATAATTTTAGGAGACATTTCTATTTTATCATATTTTAATTAATGGGAATGAGTTTAGGTCAGAATGCTTGAGATGAATTACAAGAAATTACGATGAATACATGCGAGCTGCATGATATCTTACGCATACTAACGCCTTCCTGTTTTGAAATTTTATTAAAAATTGGCGTGTATTCTCCTTTAGTTACTTCTGCACGTGGTACATTAAACTTTTGTTTAATTGCATTTTTCTCTTAAGTTAAAAGCTAAAGAGTTTCTCATATTTTTTAAATTTAACTATGACCAACTTAACGAGCTATAAATCATCATCCTTTTTAGAATAACGCACTCCAACGAGCAATCCACCCCACCCCGAAACAACTTAAAGATCCCCCCAAGATTGGAAATGTTTGCTTAATTTTTTCCATGTGATTATGAGAAGATACAGTTGCAACAAGATTCCAAAGATTCCACTGCGATTTGTGTGCATCAGGTCAGTCCATCCTCCAAGAGCAACGCACCCCAAGCGATACGAAAATCCCCCCAAAAACAAACCCTCCAGACGAAAAAAATACTACTAAAATTTTCAATGCTGCAGTACACACTATACCCCTGATAGGCACCCCTGACACCTGATTTACACTTGGAGTTTCAAATCGATTCTTACAGCAAAATTAAGAGAACAAAACATTAAAATTTATGCTTAGAATACATAATCTGTTTTTGTGGAGTAAAGCTACTCTTGCTGTGAAGTGTTTTTTTTTTTTTTTTTTTGCTCGAATCGTTTGATAACTTTGCCAATAGATCCTTAAAATCAAAAGCAGCTTTAAAACTGTCTTCAAATATTACAATAGAAATTTCGTGCTGAGCGAATTCTTTTATGTCCTCTTCAGAAAAGAAAAAAAAATATGATTGATTATGACAAATCATTTCACTTAATCTTAAAAAAAAAGAAAAGAAAAAAAAAAAACGTTCCGAAAATGCTATTCATTGTGTTCGCTAAACCGAAAAGTTGGCGGTCTTACTTCCTTGAATCCTGCTTTCACTTAAAATAATAACATACCGAAAATATTTTCCTTTCACGCACTACTCAAAATAATTTTAAGTTATTCCTCTGAAGCCATTTTAAGCCGATTTGTATTCCCCCATCCCCCAGCTTGACGCAGTCCACCTCCTTTTAAAAGCGAATTAGTTCGCTTTAAACCCATCTTCGCCACCGCTATCTGACCTCTATAGAGTCGAACATAGAATTGTCTTTTAAGGCAGTAGAATCGGTGCTTCGAATAGCAGACGATTTGCTAAAGGATCTTCTTTCTTGAGCGTGACTGTGTCTGCTGAACATACCATAAATTGCAAACGATTATCGTGGACAGTGGTTGGGGATTTGTCCGAAGTGTGGCGTGCTTGTGTTCAACCAAAGGCATTGTTCTTGTGGTGATGAACTGTTGCATGTCTCCTCTCATCGATTTCGGGATAAGTGACATTAAAATGAACTTTAAGCAAGATTTATTTTCGTCAGATCTAAACAATAACTATTACAATGGCCTTTGGCTTAAGAATAGGAACATTGTAATTAAGAAATAATTCGTCAGATTAAGCAATAAATAGCTGCTGTCTTGTTTGCTCAACAAATAACAGATCGAATCATGTTAAAGTATGAAAGTGTGATGAAATTTGCCATGCAATATCCAAATTAAACTGTCATCTAAACCAGTGGTGTCCAACTTACGGCCCGTGGGTCTTATGCAGCCAGGGCCGTTGCTAGGTCAAAAGTCTGGGGGGATGTACGCAATTGGCGGCCCCTTAATCGTTTCAAACGCATGTTCCAATATGCAGAGAGAGAGAGAGACAAAAGATTCAGCTTCTGGTTCAGCAGAGATAGTCATATTAAAGGATAATATTCAATAAGAAATAGGGGGTGTCGGAGGGCGACCTCCTGGAATTTTTTCAAAATTGAAGATATAAAAACGCAGTTTTAGACAATATTTTAAGTTAGGGAGGAAGGGGAAAGGAGGTTCAAGAAAGTACTCTTCCGATAATTTTTCCAAATTTCAGTTCCCAAAACCGAATAGTAAGTTATAATTCATTATGTTCAGGCGAGAGGGTGTCCAGGGGTTCACCCCCTGGAATTTTTCAAGATTGTTATTTGAAAAACGCAGTTTTAGACGATCTATGGTGATGTTAAGGGAGGAAGCGACTCGGGGGTCATCCCTCGATAATTTTCCAAAATTCATTCTCAAACGGCTCGTATAAAAAGTTAAATTTTGTATTTTTTGACTTATTTTTTTTTTTTTTTTTTTTAAACTTCAAACTTTCAATATCTTAACTCTGCATCCGACTTTGAGCATTTTTGCAATTGGAAGTATACATCTAGGACTAAGGTCTTGCATGTTAAAACGGAACACCCTGTATATGTTGAAGGGTTTACTTAGATTTCTATTCATTACAAGAGTTCTCTATTTCAAAAGAAGTAAGAAGGATTTCTGTTTTCTCGCTTTTGAGAGTAGAAAATTTATCTGACAACTTTGGATCACATGTTAGTCTATTCCTTATGGAAATTGAGCGAATTTCATTTTCTAACATTTGGTTTGGTCCCTCAACTTGACTAAGCATAGTCTTAAATTGTTTTTTAACGTATTCAGATTCAAATAATTCCGGTTGGGAACCTCTCTTGCTTCCACTCTGTAGTCTAACTGCTCAAAAGATAGCTTCAAAATGTTTTTGGGAGGGAGAGCTCTCTAATCTTTCATCTCTTTTCCTGATATTACCAAAGACAGCTTAGAAATACGGTTTTGGATCTCAATGTTTAAAATTTTCTGGGTAGAACGCCAAACCCTGTCTTTTCCTTTTAACGTAGCAAACACAGCCAAAAAGTACATATTTAGGACTTTAATTCTGAAACTTTTCCTGGAGAAAACTCCTCCCTCTCTTCTAAGGTCTCAACATAGTATAGCCTAAAATTACGTTTTTTAAACTTTGATACTTCAATATCAATTTTTGAAATAGCATTTGAACCTTGACTATGCTTTATCTCCTAACGTGATAAAAAATAGCTTAAAATACATTTTTAAGACTTCAGTTTCGGAATTTTTCCAAGAAAAATACCTTAATCCCCTCCTTATCTAACGTCTCCAAAGATTAAAACTGCGTTTTGGAAATTTCAATTTTGAAAAATTTCCGAGGAAGGAAAGCCGAACTCCTCAGAACTCTTCCTAACGTCCCCAAAGATAGCCCAAAATTTCGCTCATCGAAATGTGCGTGGGTGGCAGAGCTCGCCAATTTTTCCTTCTCAAAAATAGCCTAAAATGAACTTCAGCTCGAAGAAAGATTTTGGGAGGGAAGCCTCCCTCTGCCACCTTTTGCGCCTAACATTATCAATATCAAACAAAGCCTAATGTCGGGCGTCAATTACAGAAAGTTTCCATTAGAGAGCTGCCTAGCTTCACAACATTTTTGATGCCATTAGACTCTTTAACGTCACAAAAGATAGCCTAGAATTTCGTTTTTGAGTCTTTGGTGCTGAACAAATTTCAAAGAAAGAAGCCGAACCTTCCCTAATCCAGTTAATCACCAAAGATACTGTTAAAATTGATTTCAGTTAAAAAAAAATATTTCAGTGATGAACCTCAGCGCCCCTCCCTGCCCTAACGCTTAGAACTGTCTTAGAGTACACATGCAATTGCGTTGCCAAAGATAGAGTAAAATTGCGCATTTCAGAGCTGAAAGTTTTCGAATTGAGTATCCGATTATTCCCGATTTTCTTATCCTCTCCACAAAGTAGCCAAAGCTGCATTTTAAAACATTGATTGCGGAACATTTTCTGGCGGTGCCCACCAATTCCCTAACGTCAACAAAGAAGCACTAAAAGAGATTTCAGTTTTGAAAAAAATCGGAAGCAAACCCAACCCGCCCTTTCCCTTTACTTTCCTCAAAACTGCCTCAATTTGCGATTTTTTACATAAATTTAGCAATTTTCTCCAAGTGTACCCCCCCTCTCCCTTTTTTTTCCCTTTGTAAGTATGTAGAAAATAATTACGTTTCTTTTTCCTTTAATTAAATTTCTAGTTTTAATTTAAACACTCTTGACAGTTTATAGTATTAGCTATTTTATAACGAAAGGGCGGCAAATTGAGAAACCGCCCCGGGCGGCAAACACTGTAGCTACGTCACTGGGTGTAGTATCCCCCCCGCCCCTTAGCGTCTGCCCTGTATGCAGTCCGCGAAGCTAATATGTGTGGCCCCCTTGTCTTGTTCAACGTTAGAAATAAAAAAGAAATATTAAGAAATTTGTTTCTGAAAACAGGTTTAAACTTCGCATATATACTAATAAAAAAAAAGCATCAGGCAATGATAATATCAGTTCTTCGTCAGTAACTTCCTTGCCTTTTCCATGTTACCTGAATTTTTTTTTTTTTTTACCATTTTAAAATTTTTTACATGTTCTGGTCCGCGAGAACAATTAAATAAATATGAGGTACGGCCTTCGGGTTAAGAAAGGTTGAGTATCACTGATCTAAACTAATGTTCCACTATAGGATGGTGTGAAATACGCACACACATACACTGCTGTGTTACAACTCATCAATGTCCCATATGGATGTAAAAAATAACATGAAAGCGGCAGACACAGTTAATGACTGTGTAAGTCTACTTTACTGTGGAAATTAATTGGGAGAAACCGGGGTTGTGTTATTTATTTATTTATTTATTTATTTCGGATTACTTGTGTGCAGCTGCAGTGCAGATCTTCATATTCACTGATAATCATAAAATCAATAGGAAATATGTCTAACTTTCACACAAATTCTAGAATTTAGACTTTTAGATTGCATATAGACATTGACTCAACCAATCTTGTGCATATATCTTTTGCCTTTGAATTTATCGATGGAAACACACTTTTATAAGGCTCTTAATCATACGCTGTTTTGTTTACAAAATTTTGCTAAGACGTTCATCGTGAATATGTCACAAGTTTTACTTCGAATTTAATTCTGGAGAATTCCCAGGCCTCTAGCACGCCAATTTTACTTTCCGCCTTGGACCTACTGACGGGAATTCGCACTGTGGCACATTTCTAAGTCATGTTGGAAAGTCCCCAGAAAGATTTCTAAGTAACAATCCTGCTTTTCAAAATTTCAATAAACTTCATTGAATTCATCATCCTATTATAATAAGAACTCCACAACTCAACTTTCAATATCATCTGTAGTGAACCCCCAATTATTTGTTTTTGACGTCAAGTTGAGGTCTTAATGGTTCACACTGATGACGTTGTTAGAAATGCAACTATGGAGAAATACTCAATATCATCGCTAAGAATAAGTTTCGTCCTACATTTTATGATCCGCAATTTAAACTTTGCCCCCAAATAATCGCTTCAGTTTCTTTTGAACTGTCCACAGTTGTTTTTTTAGTTGACTTTATCGCTTTCGAACATCAATGAGAAGTCTCCGATGTATTTGAGTCCGAATCAACTCCAAGTATGCTAATGGGGGGAATGAATATCAATACCAATAGACAACAGGTGTCTTTGAAGGGAGGAGCGTTTTTTTTTTTTTTTTTTTTTTTTTTTTTTTGAGCAATCACGATTGCTTATTGTTCTCAGTTGACTGTTTTTGATGTTACGCTGATTTTATTTTCCTGCCAGCATCCTCTGCAGCATCACCGTCGACCGGCCGCCTCACGATGCTGCTCCTCTTGCGAAAACAGTGTCCAGGTTACGTCCATATCCTACACACACACACACACCTACACATACACACACAAATACACGCACTCATGCCTGCACACATACACAAACACACATGCCTACATACACACACACACGAACGCCTACACGCACACGCGTGTGCACAACACTCACTCACACACATGCATACATACACTCACACACGCTCGCACCCACACACATGCGCCTACACAAACACACGCGCATACACACGCTCGTGATTGCGAAAAACATAATTTGAATTCAAGATGCAAAAATTCAAATTAATATAATATATTTTTTTTTTTTTTTTTTTGAGCATCAATCCTATTTTATAGGTTTCCCCCTCTTCTCTTCCCCATCGTTCCTTTAGGGGGGAAATGTTTCAGTTTCAATGTCCAGAACTCGAGAAGCGCTTAATTACGGAAGCAATTTTTTGAACATCCATGGATGACAGATGCGTAGCTGTTTACTGTTAAGTGTAATAATATCTGTTCTCTTTATACGCGTTATGTTCGTTTTAGTACACTGAAATGAACAAATGCAAAGCGTAATTTAAAACAAAGATAAAGCAACTTTCTCTTTTCCCAAAAACGAACTGAAAAATGGTTCAATATCCCTAATTTCTCATCGAGACCAGTTCTTAAAGACACTTTTGGTGGGAGATCAATTAGTGGAAAAAATGATTACTAAATTTAAATATTGTGCAAGATTTTACATTCCTATCAAATATTATTTCACTGAAATTGCATTAATGAAAGTCTCTCTCTGATTATCTGCTTAATAATTACTTTTTTTGAGTCTCAAAAATAAGTCGTGTGTGAAATAAATGCGTAACCTTTCAATAATTGGCTCTTTCTTGGAATACGAAAATAGAATAACAACTGTATTACTAATTTATTCCACTCGTCACTCGATATAGGCACTGGTTCATTTTGAATTCAAAAGTGAAAACTATTTCTTATCGGTTCTATTTTCGGTTTCCATGATTTCTTTGACAACAATGGAGAGCTCATCTTTCATGGTTACGGTTACAGCAACCTTCTGCTTCGTATTCATTTCACTTCGATTCCTTAGAAACTGATAAGTCTCATTTATCCAGAAATTAAAAGCGAACTAACCCACGCACAGAAGCATCTTTTGGAAGGCTCCGAAGCAGTGCGCCCCATTGTCACTGCGCTCGAAACGAGGTCACGGTTACAGTGAGCGAAAGGAGAGCAAAATCTTTTCTTGTGAGGTCGTTGAGCGGTTTCTCAAGGCAAAGGGGGTTTCGGTATTGTTCTCTCTCTCTCTTTCTCTGCTTGGAGAATTTAATTCTCTTTTTTCCTCCCGCAGCTTGATCTCGGTGTTCTAATCCTCTTTTCGTATCGAAAGCTGAGCATAACCCCCAAAGCGAAGTGAAGCGATGACATTCAAGATTATTCTATCGTAAGCTAGTCGATAGTGATGTTTTCGTAGTTTTTCCAATCGTATTATGTATGAAAATCTGACATTGTTCTGAATTCCATTTTGTTTCATCTATTTATTGCTTAGTGCCAAAAATTGATTTTCTGTTTTATTTAATACTAACGGTACCCGTACGGCTTTGCCTGTAGTATAAAATTAAAAGGTCATTTGATTCGTATGCATATTTACAAATAATGGATGTTGAAGTCTGGTCTGCTAATTCTATATTGGCTACCAGTTTGTTTGGCACTCTTGGCTTCCTTAAGAGATTTTCCATCTCCAGCTCAGTCACTTTCCTATGCCGGACTGATGAGTGCTAATGAGCACGAAACTGCAGTCCTCGACTGGAAATGACTGAGCTGGTGGTGTATTTCTGCTTTAGCCCTGGCTAATTGGCAGTATTTTACTGAATATACCATGCCGCCTTCAATCTTCGAGTTGAACCGAACCATTGCTTCGGTCACTCGTCTGGTCTGCTAATTCTGTATTGGCTACCAGTTTGTTTGGCACTCTTGGCTTCCTTAAGAGGTTTCCCATCTCCAGCTCAGTCACTTTCCTATGCCGGGCTGATGAGTGCTAATAAGCACGAAATTGCAGTCCTCGGTTGGAAATGACTGAGCTGGTGGTGTATTTCATGTATTTCTGCTTTAGCCCTGGCTAATTGGCAGTAATTTACTGAATATCTTGCTGTAACATTCGTTTTTTGTTGAACATCAGATCACGTTCTTGAAACAGCAGCGTTGTATATACCGAAAGAATGTGAAAGCAAAAGCTGCAGTGGCCGATATTGGTTTTAATGGCGCAAAACGCCTATCAGCCTACATTGTTTTGTGTCGAAATGTGAAATGTTCTTTTCGCCCCAATCACCACTTTCTATTGGATCCTTACCAGGATAAGAAAGATGGTGATTGGGTGGGGTTTAAAAAAATAAATAAGTAAACAACAGGCTATACTGCGCCAAACTGTATCTTCAAAGCTGTCAAAGAATAGTTCCCAGCAGAAAGTTCTCCTTTTCAATGTTGGAGTTGATTGGAACAAACAGAAGTTAGGGCAAGTTATTCGTGCAGAAAGTTAAACAACGGTTGGGACATTGTAGCAACACAGATGACGGTGGTTTTAACGGTATAGCTTGGGATGAAGTCTTCCTGAATGTGTGGAATTCGAACCAAATGTCACCAAGAGCTATGACACCGTCTTCCAGGTTAATATTTGCCGACAATGCAAACATTTTTAATCTATTTTTAATGAAGGTCACCGACAGAAGCCGACCCAGAAGCCGCATAATTGCCCCTTGTTAGAGAATCGGGAGCTTGAAAGGGCGGACTTTGAACCACTTTGCATCGTGCATCATTGTTCGATGAACCATTTTCGCTCCCGGTAATGACTTAAGCCACCATTAACCCGTTGAAGCTTCGTGATGTAGACGCAACAGCACCCAGATAACAATGGGTGTCGCATCCCTGGCGAAGCGGAGAGTTTTTGCACTTTTGGTTTCGGTAGGGGTCGCTCCATCCTGATTGATTCCTTCGAATTATTTATATCGTCCATGCTTTGGGGATATTTGCGAGCACAAGACGTCCGTCTTTTTGTTCTGTCATTAAAGAAGTCGTCCTCCGTTGTCGTGCCGGAGATCGTAAGGTTTAAAATCGTGTAACAAATCCACTCCATTCTTAATACATAAATCGTGTGACGAACTCGTATTTGTTGCTCTACAGACAAGATTGACGTTTAGAATAGATTTTCAGCGACGTTTGTCTAATGTTCTATTTGTATATTTCCAAAATAGTTTTTGCCTGCTAGGCATTGTTTTTTTAGTTTTTGTTTTCCTTAACTTTCTTTAAGTATTTTGAAGGGTTTAAATTCTCCTTCATGACCTTATGCTCTTATCGACGAATATCCAGCTTCATTCAAGCATTTCTTGTATTCGTCGTCATGAAGATATTTCGCATTTCAATATGGGTGGTAATTAAGATAAGATAAGATTTATTAACAAAACAAAATACACATACATAACAGTAAGCAAAATAAAATAAAGTAAAGTTAAAAAAACTTACAAATCATAAAACATAAATTACAAACGTCATAACAAAACATTAAGAAAATCTTGACTATAGTTCAACACGAGTTAGTATTAAATTCAACACTAAAGAGCGCCAAAGGCACTGTCCGCAGTGTTTTTTAATTGGTTTAGTATGGAGTACAAACACAAATATGTATTAACAGTAATATTTACAAATTAATTTTACACAAGTAATAAAAATTTTACACAGAACAATTATTGAACTGTTTGACTCCAGAAAAAAAAACACAATAACTCGCATTGAAACATTCAATAGTACAAAAAATACAATACAAATACAAAAATTCGTTCCTGTTTCCTCATTTAGGAGGACCAGGAGGGGGACCATTGCCCGACCCCTGGTTTTGAGAAATGAAAGTATTTGCACATGCATGGTTGTAGTTTTTGCTGATTTTTGATATAATATGGATTGAATATATCCGCTCCCTCCCCCCCCCCCCCAGCCTCAGAAAAACTTTAAATGACACGTCTGGTTCCAATGAAATTTATATAAATATCTGGGGGTTTTTTTTTTTTCTTCTTCTTTTATCATTTTTTCTTCTTGAAATATTTTTTTCTTTTGAATTAAAATTTTAAGAACCTAAACTTGAACTGTTGAATGTTCTTTTTGTCCAGCTTGAAGACAGGGTGTGATAAAGTTAAAAAAAAAATTTTTTTTAGAAGTGCTAAGCAGTTGAAGAATAAAAATGTTATGCCTGAGGAAAAATCCATTTTTGCCCTTTCTTACGCCAGTTTCTTTAACTAATGCTTTATAACTCTTTTCCATTTCATTCATTTAGTTGTTTATGTTTCTTTCATAATTGTTATTGCGTAAGATTGTATGTGGAAATTAATTCATTTCGAAGCTTAATTTAATTTTGATATATTAACTTCAACTTAAATATGACATATTAAAAAAGTTTGCATCAAAATACGTTATTCATAATGCGTAAAATTTTCTAACAGCTATGAAAAAGAAAAAAGAAGACTTGTGTTTTGTGAAACCTATGTCTATTTTATTTTTCCAAATCGTTTTTATTTTAATTAATTAACTTCCAAGAGAGGGAGATATTCAAATCAATTTTTCATTAAATAGTTCTTCCAGAATATTGAAATGCCTTGTAGAAGCATACGATGTTATATTTTTTAGAGAGATATGTAGTTAACTTCGGTTTGTCATCCATTCTTTGCTGCTCGGGAAAATATTAATGCTCATAATTCAGCCATGCTCTTATTTTTTCCTTTTCTTTTTCTTTTCTTTTGAGAAATCACGATTGTTTATTGCTTTCATTTGACTGTTTTTGGCGTCCTATCATTTCATTTTCCCACTGCCACCCTCCGCACCATCACCGTCGACCGGCTCCTCACGATGCTGCTCCTATAGCGAAAGCCGTCTCCAGGTTGCATCCATGTCCTACACATACGCGCATACATACAAAACTACACACACGCGCACACATACACACACACACACACACCTACACACACACACACACACATACACACGCATACATACAGACACCTACACACACACCACAACATACACACAACTACCCACATATTCATGCCTGCACACAGACACAAACACATATGCCTTCACACACATACACATACCTCCACACACACATTCATACACACAACTACCCACACACTTATTCCAGCACACAGACACAAACACACATGCCTACACACACATACACATGCCCCCTACACACAAACGCACATACCCCCCACACACACACACACGCCTACATACACACACTCGTGATTGCGAAAAACATAATTTGAATTCAAGATGTCAAAATTCAAAATATTTTTTTTTTTCATATTTCAAACTTCTTTTCTGGAGTTGATTTCTAGCGAATTCGACAACACTGTCACTGTAATCGGCGAAAAGTGATGGGTGCTCCCGATAAGCTTCGTTCTCCGAGAAGAGATGTTTTAGAATATCAAAACGCCATGACGAAACTTCTCATGATTCTTGTATTCTAATATGGAAACAGGAGAAAGCTGTTGAGAACCCCCAATTAACTTAAAAATACCGCTTAAAACAATACCAAGAGGACGGCATGAAGTTAAGTGTGACTTTCTGGAATTATCTTTCAAATGGGGAATATCCAAGAACAAAAGAACGGAAAGTCTAGCTGTAGAGTAATCACCTGCGATGACTTTATTTGAAGAAGATATCGAAGAGGAGCTGCAACTGTAACCCTTTCGACCCTTCTTGTGTTCGCAGAGTATTTTCTGTTTCCTACTTCCGAAATAAATAGCACCCAAACATCATTTGCAACGCTCTTTTAGTCTTCCCAAAGGGGCCGCCATTTGCGGTCCAATAATCTCAACGGCTCATCTGGCAACTGTATCGGCAGGCGATCGCCAAGTCCTCTTCCTTGTCATTCGATTCTATGCACTGATGTCTTTCTTGATTGATGCTCGCGATATGTCACTAATTCGAACTGAATTTGGCTATCGGATAGGATCTGGAGCATGTGTAGTGTACCCTTTCGGAAATTTATTGTATGAAAATTAAATGTAAGTCAGAAGATATATGGTACACTTAATTTGAATATGTACACAGATTGTCACAAAAATCTTACCAGAAGCACTAAGTGCCCATAACCTAAACCGTAATAGTAAAGACTGGGGTATAAAGTCTAAAAAAACAGAAGTATTGAATAAAAACTAACTTTTTCTGGACAAATTATGCCCAAATGACGTAACAGAGGACATACACAGTCATCGAATTCGTTATTCGTAATAACTGTGAATTAGTGATAGTTTGAAATAACGAAGAAAAAGCTTACCTACATTTTAGAAATAATGACTGTTAGTGCTACTTATCCTTTCTTATTCACACATTGTAATCTAATTATTTAACATTTAGGAAAATTTGACGCATTTCTTAAGAATTAAATATTTTGGAAAAAATAGCAAAAAAAAGACTGTAATCATGAACTGAGAGACAGATTGCAATCCACAAAGGAAGATAGACAGTTTTAATTCTAAGCAATTGAATGTCCACGCGTAAACACATGTATGGGTATGGAATTGTTTGTTATCT
The DNA here is from genome assembly GCF_026930045.1 of Uloborus diversus. Taxonomy (NCBI): domain Eukaryota; kingdom Metazoa; phylum Arthropoda; class Arachnida; order Araneae; family Uloboridae; genus Uloborus; species Uloborus diversus. The sequence goes on along the minus strand of NC_072732.1, from coordinate 18,363,561 downwards.
GTAAAAAAGACACAACATTTGCTTCTCGATATATAATGAGCCTTGTACGATCTCAAAATGATGTGAAGAGTTCAGTTTGAACCGAAACTCCCATTTTAACGCACGTACGGGCTGATTCTAAGAGAATGGTGGGGTTCCAAACTTGCATGTTTCTAAACTAAAAATAGTACAAAAACGATTTTTTTATTTTTTTTTGGCATTCTTAAAACATTCTAAAGATGTTCGATGTGCCTTCTACCTGATGCCTGAACGATATCACCTCTGTATCAAAAACTCCTGCCATACACGTTGTAACTTGTCCGCTGTCACAGAATCAATTACTGGAATGATTCAATTTTTCAGTTCGTCAAGATTAGCAGGTAAAGAAGGGACTAACGCTGTATCATTTACATATCTTCACAGAAGAAATTCACACGGCATTCGATCTGGTAACCGAGGGACAAAACATTCAATTCCGTCGTACAAATCAAGAAAAGAAAACAGCATTTAAACTTTTAAGAGTGGAATAAGTTTCAACAAAACATCTTACTGCTTATAATGATCGGGAAGCAGCCGCAAATTCCTTTCCAATTCTTTATTTCTGGATGAGCACCCTTACAAGTATAAAAGAGCTAAAATGGCGCTACAAGCGCAACAAGGTATCGTGGTCATTCAGCACTTCCAACACCACACACATTTTTTTTTTCGGGAAACTTAGATTGGAAGTCTACCACACCAAATTTTCCGAAGCTACTTCCAAATTCTCATCGAAAGATCAAAAGCGTTATTAGCTAGCATTTGACATTCATTAAGACATTGATGTATTTGATGAGGAGGTTTTGAATGATCTCGCGAAAAAAAAAAGCACGAAAATGCATATAAGATTAAAGTAAAACTAATGATGAATATACTGTGCTTTTCCCCAACAAATGGATGAGAAAGAAAGCAACAATTTTTGATTTTAAAAACCCCTTCCAGAATTTTTTTTTGGCTAAGCCACTGATCGTACCAACCCTGGTTAAGGAATCAGAGACATTTCGGTCGCCAATTGAAACTTCACAACCCGCTTTTTCATTCAAGCTCCACCAGAGAGCTGTGTGTCCAATATTCCCAAATCGGTAGTTATATAAAATCCCACCATTAACTTTCAACCCTTTATTACGCACTAGTGGTACCCGCACGGCTTTGCCCGTAAAAGAAAAATTAAAAGGTCTCTTGGTTCACCTGTATATTTACGAATAATGTATGGTGAATTTTCTCGCCAATTGGCTTGTACCCATGTTACGGTTCCACGTTATGATAATTTCGTATCTCGCCAATTGGCTTGTGCCCATGTTACGGTTCCACGTTATGATAATTTCGTAATTTACTCGTCCATCTTATGATAGTTTTGTTCTTAAAATTGGAATAGAAAAGGAACCACATCGAATTTTCGAAAAATCGCTTCGAGGTGCACACCCCCATGCTTTAAACTAACTTTGTGCCAAATTTCATGAAAATCGGCCGAACGGGCTAGGCGCTATGCACGTCACAGAGATCCAGACATCCAGACATCCTATAGACATTCAGAGATCCTCCGGACAGAGAGACTTTCAGCTTTATTATCTTTACTAATAATAAAGCTGAAAGTCTCTCTGTCCGGAGGATGACTGCAGGATGTCTGTGACGCGCATAGCGCCTAAACCGTTCGGCTGATTTTCATGAAATTTGGCACAAAGTTAGTTTGTAGCATGGGGGTGTGCACCTCGAAGCGATTTTTCGAAAATTCGATTTTGTTCTTTTTATATTCTAATTTTAAGAAACTTTTTCCGAGCAAATGATCACAACGTGGAATAGTAAATTACGAAATCATCATAACGTGGAACCGTTATGAGCCATGGGCGAGCCATTTAGCATAACCAATTGGCGAGAAATTCATCCTCTATTATTTGTTAATATACAGGCGAACCAATGACCTTTTAATTTTTCTACTACGGGCAAAGCCGTGCGGGTGCCACTAGTTAGTAATAAAGAAGATAATATTTTTAACGTAATAAAAGAGCAAACCTATCTAGCGAATTAACTATTGGTTTTATCTATGATTTCGTATTAACCGTAGTAAAGTTCAACCATGCTTTTAATTTCATTCTCAAAAAAGAAAAGTTCCAGTCGCTATAATTATGACCCAAAGAACCACTTGTTGACGTATCCTTCGCGTGAATAAGTGCGAGTCAAGAGACACAAATGTGGGTCAACAGGTGTCGATCACGCAATGATGCGCCGGAAGGCTCCTCACGCTATCAGCGGTCAACTCTTCTTTTTCTAGAAACCTCGATTTACCCCGATTGTCCGGCACTTACCCTCGATGAGACGGACGACTGGAGAAGCATCTTCATTAAAAGCCGGCCGTCGTGTTCGTGCTTGTTAAATCGATTGCCGCATGTTTTTATTTTGTCGATGATCCATAGCGATTGGCTTTACTTTTCATGTACATTATATTACAGTTTTTGCTATTTCCAATGACAACTACAGAAACATGAATGCAATGAGAGATTCTTTTAGGGTGACATTGATCCATAATTTCTCTATTTTTAACTGTCTCACTCATATTTTAAGAGTATTATATAGTTATACAAAACTAAGAAATGATAGCTATAAGATACATTTAAAATGAATTATTAGCATGAGTCAAAGTGATTCTGCTCTTAGAGTAACTTCGAGCCATGTTAGATATGGGATGTAAAACAAATTATTAAATTAAAATAACTTTTAACCAGAAAAACAAAGTTCTGAAATGTTTAAAAATTTTATTTCATGACATCACAAGATTTATAAAGAAAAATCACTTTAATATATCGCTCGCTTTAAAAAAAAAGTGCTACAATACGAAAATTTTAATTTTCTTCTTCTTTTTTTGAGCAATCACGATTGCTTATTGCTTTCATTTGATTGCTTTGATGTGCTATCATTTTATTTTCCCCGCCAGCACCCTCTGCAGCATCACCGTCGACCGGCTCCTCACGATGCTGCTCCTCTAGCGAAAACCGCCTCCAAGTTTCGTCAATATTCTACACTTACACGCACGTACACACACAAACACATACATACTCCTACACACACAAACACCTACATACACAAACACCTACACACACAAACACCTACACACACAAACACCTACACACACAAACACATACACACACTCAAACACATACACACACGCATACATGCAGACACCTACACATACACACACCTACACACAACTACCCACACACCCATACCTGCACACAGACACAAACACACATGCCTACACACAAATACACATACCCCTACACACAAACACACATACCCCCACACACATAAACACGCACGCCTACATACACACACACACACTCGTGATTGCAAAAAACATAATTTGAATTCAAGAGGTCAAAATTCAAATTATTATTATATTTTTTTTCGCTTAAAGGGCTTTAAATAACGTTATCTTCTTTGGAAAATAATGACAGATTTTTTGTTCGAATATTAACCACTGGAGAGCACAGCAAACTTACCTTTCTTACAGCAAATTTCCTGAAGAGTTAAACTTCAAACGCTTTTCCTGTAAAATTTTATTTCTTCGTATTGTGACTTTAATCATCCATATGAGCGATGCTTAGTACAACTTCGAATCAGAAAAATAAAATTTATAATCGTTTTAAAAATCCCCATTTTCTTAATTTAATTTAATTTTATTTTATTTTATTTTTATTGTATTTATTATTTTTTTTTTTCATATGGCAGCACAACATTTAAATCATTGGTTCTATAGAATAGAACTGAGGTTCTTAATGTAACTCGCTGTAAGTGGTGCGAATTGGAAATCATTATTTTTTTCTCGTTATTCTTAATTTATTTCGTGTTTTAAATATGTGTATGCTACGTAGTAATTTATTTCATCAGATTTAAATTTTATGTATTGCTAAATTTGAAAATAATAGGTTAGTAAATAAAAAAGTTGATTAATCTTTTAACTGTGTTTTAAAAGTTGAAAAAAAAAAAAAAAGACAGCTGCTCAGAAATCTCATATTACGGCCTGCACAAAATCAGTTAAGACCTCGAGTGAACTTTTGTCAGATATTGCCGTGTGTGAAAAATATTTTTAGAAAATTCATTGCTTTTCAAAGCATCGATGGGTTTTTTGAGCAATCACGATTGATTATTGTTCTCACTTGACTGTTTTGAATTCCTATGATTTTATTTTCCCACCAGCACCCTCTGCCAGCACCACCGCCGCGTCGACCGACCTCACGATGCTGCTCTTCTTGCGAAAACCGTCTCCAGGTTGCGTCCATATCCTACGCACACACGCATACACACACATACACACACTCATGCCTGTGCACAGACACAAACACACTCCTACACACACACACAAACACATATGCCTACATACACACACACACGAACGCCTACACACACACGCGCGCGTACACACACAGCACTGCATACACAACACGCACACACATGCATACATACACACACACACACACGCACCCACATGCGTACATACACACACACACGCACCCACATGCATACATACACACATGCACCCACACGCATGCGCCTACACAAACACACACGCGCATTCATACACACACAGGCTCGTGGTTGCGGAAAACATAATTTAATTCAACGTGCCAAACATTCAAATTATTATTTTTTCTTTTTTCGTATTGCATTTTTGTTGATGACTTAATTTATACAAAATCGACTGTGAGCGGTAAAGCTATTATAGAACGCTTCTGACTAGTAACCAGGATTAATCGATTTCTCTGTTCGAACATACCCATTGACGTCGCATCTCTCTTCTGAACATTTAAAAAATATATTTTTCTCTGTTTCTGTCTGCTCACAAATCTGTGCTGTGTGCTCATCCCGTTCGATCGTCTTCCCACAGGACCACATCGCCGAGGTGCTAAACAAGTGGGATCAGATCGACGACGAGATCTGGGCCAAGATCATCTGCATGGAACGGAACAGGAGGGTGGCCAAGGCCTACGCCCGCACACCCGTCCTCACGGTCAACGGATCTGCGGATGGATTCGACGGATACAAGTGAGTGCACCACTTTCTTTTGCAGCCCCTCGCCAGAGCTAAAATCCCTCAAAGGGGGAGGGGATGAGAGTCCAAATGAAAGAAGCCAACTCTGCTACTTGAAAATAAAAATAAAAACAGTCGGTTTTTTTTTTTCCACACAGACATACACATGAAATTAGTTAAGATGACCAGAAACCATATTTTAAATAGTGTATAGAATAGTAGCTAGAGTTATTCAATATTGCAATTTTTTCACCTTAACGGCCCAATTTTGGACTCTCTTTTGTATCAATGTTTAGGAAAGAATGGCCGTTCGGAATGCCGGAACATATTCGAAATTTGAATCCAAAAAACGCATTTCTGATTGTAGGATGTTACTAGAAGGTTCAAGACTTGGAACTGCTCAAGAAATTTTTTAGAGTTACGTAAATTTTTTTCATGGGAATTTAGTTTTGAACTTCAAGGGGATGGTTTTTTTCTCGCAAAGCATTCTAAACTGGAAATGTGAGATTGATATCGACAACATCGATGTTTTTATCGATGTAATGGCCGTACCCGATGACCACCCTCTTTCCTGCACCTCTGCCTCCTGACGAATGACACAGTTGGGTGACGATTTTCTACTGTAGAGCTATTCAATCTTTGTAATCCTGTTAAAAATATTTCCTTTCTTGCACATTGCAACTTGGATGACTCAAACGTCTCTGATACTATATCGCGCATGTTTGAAGATTTCTCTTGGTCCCTTGAGTTTTCTGTGATAGTGGTCCTCAACCTTTTCACTGCTGAGGACCACTTGGTACCCTTCTGAATCCTAATCGGACCAAATACGATAGAAATAAATTCTTGCAACAATTATACAGGGTGTCCAGCAAAGGACTCCCTGGTTTAAAAATTAAATATCTCGAAAACAAAGGACGATATTGGAATAAAATAAACGGTATGTTTATTGTGAAACCCATGAAAATCATGTACAGGAAATTGGAAATTAGTTTAAAAAATTGCCAACAGGTGGCGCTGTACGCTGTTATTGCAATATAAGTCTCCATAAATAGTGCTGCGAAGAGGTGGACGACAATTTCTTGAGTATATGTAAGCATATATGAGAGGCTAAACTGCTGCTGAAACAACTAACCTTTTCGCAGCACTATTTATGGAGACTTCTATTGCAATTACAATGTGAAGCGCCACCTGTTGGCAATTTTTAAAACTAATTTAAAAGTTCCTGTATATGATTTTATGGGTTTCACAATAAACATACCGTTTATTTTATCCCACTATCGTCCCTTGTTTTCGAGATATTTAATTTTGAAACCAGGGAGTCCTTTGTTGGACACCCTGTATTACGTGAAATGAGATGAATTAAAAAGTTTTTTTAATAAATTAAATTACATCTATAGTTGGGGCAAGCATAACCTGGCAGCATTATGAAGGCTACGCAGATCAAAATTATAGCATTACACCGCTGCCAGGTTAGGTCTTCTCCAACTGTAGGAAAATGATTAAATTTCACGAGCGGTGGCAGACCATATGAAAATTGCCTTGTGGCAATTTGTGACTAGTGGTCCGCAAACCATGGGTTGAGAATCACTGTTCTATTATATCAATCTTATTTCTTATATTAATTTCGGATGATTAAAACCTTTCTGGTGACCACAAAGCTTACAATTTTTCAAGTTGGACTTCACTTTGCTTAATTGAATTAAAGCTGGCCGTAAAGTTTTAGTTAGGTCTCCGTTAGAAAGGAAAAAAAAGAGATTTCCTAAATAATTTAGTCAAGTTTGGTGGAGGTCGATGGCCAACGTAAAGTTATTTCAGGGAGCTGATTGGGGCCGATACGAAGGAAGGTTCGTATCCGCCCCAAGGAGTCATGAACCCCGAGGTCTGCCGGGGTTCATGACTCCTCCCCCTCTAAACAGTCGATAACATTATCCGTCCGTCCCACATTGATTTCAAACACTTAATGACTAAAGTTTAAACGTTTTCATCTATCTTTTCAATTCATTAATCATTTTTAAAAATATATACTTGTAACACTACATTATTTTTTTGCTCATGAAATTAATTAGTAATATTTATCCCCTATTATGTGCCTTATTCCTGGCCGATTTGGTGCTTTTATCCCAAGTTTAGAAATTTCTCGTACCCAAAACCGTAGGTTCGTTCATAGGAGGGTGGAGGGTCATTTTTCAGCATGACCCATATTCATATTAAAATGAATGCTAACTTCGAAGTTCTGATTAAAACAATCTATTTTTTGCAACAAAAATGGGCTCAGTCAGATTGCTCAAATCAGCCTTTAATACCACATTTAATTGCTTTCAGACTATTTGAACAGAAAATATTTACAAAGGGACTACCATTATTTTTTGACATGCTAGTTTACAGGTGGAGATTCGAAAAGCAACGAAAACAAATATTAACCCATTGCGGTACGGTGGCTCCGTTTGAGCCCAACATTTCATTATTATTTTTTTTCCTAGCAAATTGTTGCACTGTGACAGTTGACTGAATAAAATACAAGAAATTGTAGACCTCAAACGAGAGAGAGAGAGAAGTCATCGTGCATTAAAGGGTTAATGTGTTTCAATGAGAAAAGAACTATAGGGTAATGGCAGTAGTAACAGACAAGGGTCCAGCAACAGACAGTCGTAAGTTTGGATTTAAATAATAAGAATTTTAGGCGGGAAAAACTGGTGTTGCTGCGACCCATGAATGCGGTGCAACCATCTAGTGTTATTAGAGTGAGTTTCATGAGCCAGTCAGTACTTACAAGGCAGTGGTGGAAGGTTATACCACGTGGTCTGCCGGTGTTTCATGTTCATTTGAATTTAATAAGGTTTTAGATCTAAAAATAAAGAACATTTTTTTTTCAAAAGTTCTTTATTTTTAGTGTTTATACTTATATATTAAGTGTTTAATATATAAGATTTGTAATTATTAGAGTCTTAGATATTAAGTGTTTAAGTGTGAAACACTTAATAGTCATTAAGTGTTTGAAATCAATGTGGGACAGACGCATAATGTTATCGACTGTTTAGAGGGTTGAGTGGTCATGAACCCTACGAACCTTCCTTCGTATCCGCCCCGATCAGCCCCCTCAAATAACTTTACGTTGGCCATCGACCTCCACCAAACCTGACTAAATTATTTGGGAAATCTCTTTTTTTGAAAAGAAAAGGGAAGTTATGTCCATTACTCAGCCTTTCTTCATCCTATCTGTTACAGGGTACCATCAGAATTGTCGGTGTCTGTTACTGAGGTTCGAATCTTTTTTTCGAAATTGAGCAAATAAAAATAGAATTGAATAATTCAGAGGATCCAGAAGCAGCCAAACTTTGGATGAGATGTAGTTGTGTGAGAGAAAAATAGTTTTAAAAGTCTGAATACATTAAAAGGGTCGGAAAATTGAATCATCCTGAGAGCAATGTCTTGAGCATGTCTGTTACTGGTGCCGTTACCCTAACTCTTTTGATGCCCCTTTCTGCTTTTCCATGCATCTTGTTACCCTTTTTATGTGGCTCTATTGATGCACCATTTTGCTTTTTTGATGCTTCGCACTGGACTTCTAGTCTGCTTTGTTGCTTTTTTGATTTACCCTGGTATTTGTTATGCTACGTAGAGGGGATATTTTTGAGGAATGGAACAGATGAAAGAAATGCAAAACTACATTTATGTCTGAATAACATATTAGATTGTAACGAAGGTCTACCAGATGTTTCAAATTATTCCAGCCTCTCACAAATCAAAAGATAAATATCGCCATTTGTTCGTGATCACTAAATATTGCTTACGCCATTCGATGAAGTAGCGGATGAATCTGATGGATAACCGTAATTATCGAAACTCATGTCAGCAAGTTGTTGCGCTTCGTAAACTGAACACCAGTTTGCCTTGCTAGATAAAATTCCTCAAGAAGAAAAAAATGGAACCAGTCTAACTGTACGTTTGTCGCAGAAACGTTGTCACCCAAGTCCTTGACTTTTTTTCTTTCACTCCTAATTCTTGTCGAAGGAAATTAGCATCTTCATTGGTCCTATTTAGATTGAATCATCTCTTCGTGATAATTGCTTTGTGATGCACGTATCCACGCCCTATTTTTGGTGAAAGTGGCTTGATATCCTGAATCATTTGCATCTACTGTAATACTTTCAAAACCAAAATGAAAGGCAAATTGACAACAATTACCATGACATTTTGTTTATTCATTGAAACTCCGTTGTAACGTTGTCATCAAGGTCCCAGAACATTTATGACGCTATAGTTAAGTGATGGGATCACAGATAATCGTCATTTCTGTTTTATATGAGAATGATGGAATTTTTATTTATATATTTATTTATTTTTATTTATTTATTTATTTATTCATTTATTTATTTATCTATTTTTGACGTCATAACAGAGTCTAAATAAACAATGTCACTGTAACCATGTTCAACTGTGATGTTTTTTAGACAAATGCTGTATTCCGATTAAAACTACTTGCTTCGAGCTTAAACGGCTGAAGTAACTCGATTTTTAGCCTAGTTTCTCGTAATGGAAACTTATATATAAAAAGTTCAAAAATAGTACGGAATGATTAAAATGAAAAAGGTGGTGGTAAATGTAAAAGAATAAATATGTCTCAATTTCGTCAAAAGAAAAATGTAATGCCCTCAAATATAAAAATAGAATTTAAAAAATAATAAAAAATTGTAAACGTATATCGCATTTTTGAGCAAACACGAATTGCTTATTGTTCTCATTTGACCTTTGAATGACGTTCCTATGATTTTATTCCCCCCCCCCCCCCCGCTTCCTCTGCAGCACCACCATCGATCGGTCCCTCTCGATGCTGCTCCTCTAGCGAAAACTGTCTCCAAGTTGCGTCTATATCCTACACACACACACGTTTACATACACACACATGCATGCCTACACACTCGCATACGCTCGTGTAGGCGCCCGCTCATACACACACACACACGCATACGCCTAGCCTACACGAAGACACACACGCTTCATACACACACACGCTCGTGATTGCGAAAAACTTAATTTGAATTTAAAATGCCAAAAATTCAAATTTTCTTTTAGTTTTTTTCTTTTTATTTATTTATTTATTTTTCGGTAGTTCAAAACTTTTTCGTTCGTTTGTTAAAATAATTACTAGGGCATCTGCATTTTATTTCTTATATGTTTTTATTTAAAGAGTTCTTTATGAGAGCTGTAGGCAGTTCGTGAGGCGAAAGACCTGAGAAAAAAAAAATTATTTAAAATCCCTTAAAATCATTTTCTTTACAACATAATAACTTAGAACCATTTTTTAAATATTTTTCACAAATTCTTTTTTCTCAATATTGACGCTTGGCTTTTTTTACCAATGGCTGCAATTCTATTGTTTGCAAAACTAAATTAAATGCAATCCATTTTACGGCTCAAAACCATAGCCACATTAAAAAAAAAAAATCTAACCAGCTCCGTTCACCTCAAGGACAAGTATCCTACCACTGCACCACCTACATACCCATGAGGGGTTTTTTTTTTTTTTTTTGAGCAATCACGATTGCTTATTGCTTTCATTTGACTGTTTTTGATGTCCCATCATTTTTCCCACCGCCACCCTCCACAGCATCACCGTCGACCCGGTCCTCACGATGCTGCACCTCTAGCGAAAACCGTCTCCAGGTTTCGTCAATATCCTACACTTACACGCATACATACACGCACCTACACACATATACATATATACACCTACACACATACAGAAACACATACACACACAAACACATACACACACAAACACATACACACACTCACATACACACAACTACCCACACACTCATGCCTGCACACAGACACAAACACATATGCCTACACACACATACACATACCCCCACACACACATACACACAACTACCCACACACTCATGCCTGCACACAGACACAAACACACATACCTACACACACACACACATACCCTCCACACACAAACACACACGCTTACATATACACACACACTCGTGATTGCGAAAAACATAATTTGAATTCAAGATGACAAAATTCAAATTAATTTTTTTTTGAGCAATCACGATTGCTTATTGTTCTCATTTGACCGTCTTTGATGTTCCGTGCCTTTTTCAACCACCACCGCCACCCGCAGGCGCGGCTCCGTCCTCCGGTAGCCGCTCCTGGTCGGTGGCGTCCATGTCCTAGACACACGCACGCTCATACACATACGCACTCGCCAACGTGCATACACACAGGTCTACACACACACAAAAGTCTACACATACACAACTAATACACACGTCTCCGTTCAACAGGAGGGTAGACTTGGAGGGACAAGAGCCGTGTCTAGAAACAAGTGAGTAGAGTAGCAACCAATGAGTAGGGTCCTGTCGCAACTCGTGATTGCGAAAAAAATAATTTGAATTCAAAATTTAAGAATTCAAATTAATTTTTTTTAATTTTACTTTTTATTTTTTTTTATTTTATTTATTTATTTATTTATTTATTTATTTATTTATTTTTTTTTTTTTTGTGAATGAGAGAGAGAGAGAGCTGTTTAACTTTGCTTTCGCATTGCAAACATTTTTCAGTGTTACGAAGCAGCAGTTAAAAAAATTCCTCACGATTATAAATGAGTAGACCTACGCGTTTCCTCCAATTTCAAAGGAGCACTAAATAAATCTCTGAATAAACAAGGAGTACAAAGCAAAATAATGATATATAAATAAAAAAAATCTATAGTAAATAAATAAATAAATAAATGAGTAGAATTTTGAATACTCGTTAACGCATAAGATAAATTAATCTTTCTCATAGCATTAATAACGCTTGTCGAATGTTATCGAATCCGATCCCATGTTTGTCGAGGAAACACACGTAATGTTTAAACATAATAGTTGATACAATGTTAGTGAAAATTTTAAAACATTTTTAAACGAGGTGTGAATGAAACGCCCTAGGAGAATATTTTTTTCAAATGTTCATAGCCAAAACAAGCTGTGAATGCCAGAGCTGCGGATGTAAAATGTTCGACACCAACCCCGATTCCTAGTGTTTTAAAGTCTTTGACTCCGATGCCTTTATCCCAAAATCGATCCAACTCCGACTCCGCAGCCATGGCAGGAGTTCCAGACTCGGAAGGAAAATGATCGGATCCGACTCCGACTCCTGGAATTTTAGAGCTCACTCCGACTCCTGGGATTTTAGAGCCTCTGACTCTGACTCCTGGGATTTTAAAGATTCCGACTCCGATGCCTTTACACGACTCCGATTCCGCGGTCATGGCGGGAGATTAAGATTCGGAGGGAAAATGATCGGATCCGATTCCGACTTTTAGAATTTTAGAGCCTCTGATTCCTGGAACTTTAAAGATTCCGACTCCGATGCCTTGAAGCAAAAATCGGTCCGACTCCGATTCCACGGTCATGGTAGGAGCTTAAGACTCGAAGGGGAAATGATCTACTCCAACTCCGACTCCTGAAATTTTAAAACTTCCGCCTCCGACTCATTTTACCTCAAAATTGGTCCGACTCCGACTCTGCAACCCTTCAGAAAACAACCTATTTCTCAAAAAATACTCTCCTTACAAATGAATTTGGAAGCAAGAAAATTTCGTGCGGTAGCCATTTTCTTTAAGCATCAGCAGATCAGTTGTTCCATCAAGGAGTCGCTGTTCACGAAGCGGAGAACTGTAAACACTCGCCTGTGACAGACAACACACACACGCATTGGCGGGATCGCTATCTCAGTTTTCCGTGTAATCTGTCATTCTTTTCTACACATTGTCTCAACGTAGCAAGATAGATTTATTTACATCTAGCGTGTAACACGGCATCGGAAAATGAAGACTTGAAGTTGAGTAAACCTCCTTTAAATGGGGAAGTTTTCGAACTTTATTTGGGTTTATATTTAATAAAATGGCAGTAGGCAAATCATTCTTTTTTAAAAGGCTGTTCTTTTTGCTGCCATACTCGAGCAGAGTAAGGATAACGCAAATCAACCAAATAAAAAAAAAATTAAAAATTAATTTGAATTTTGTCACCTGGAATTCAAATTATGTTTTTCGCAATCACGAGTGTGTGTATGTGTATGTAGGCATGTGTGTTTGTGTCTGTGTGCAGGTATGAGTCTGTGGGTAGTTGTGTGTATGAGTGTTTGTGTTAAGGGGGAATGTGTGTGTGTGTGTAGGCATATGTGTTTGTGTCTGTGTGCAGGCATGAGTGTGTGGGTAGTTGTGTGTAGGTGTGTGTGTATGTGTAGGTGTCTGTGTGCAGGTATGAGTGTGTGGGTAGTTGTGTGTATGAGTGTTTGTGTTAGGGGGGAATGTGTATGTGTGTGTAGGCATATGTGTTTGTGTCTGTGTGCAGGCATGAGTGTGTGGGTAGTTGTGTGTAGGTGTGTGTGTATGTGTAGGTGTCTGTATGTGTTTGTGTATGTGTGTACGTGCATGCATGTGTTTGTGTGTGTGTGTACGTGCGTGTAAGTGTAGGATATTGACGCAACCTGGAGACGGTTTTCGCTAGAGGAACAGCATCGTTAGGAGCCGGTCGACGGTGATGCTGCAGAGGGTGCTGGTGGGAAAATAAAATCATAGGACATCAAAACAGTCAAATGAAAGCAATAAGCAATCGTGATTGCTCAAAAAAAAAAGCATTAGACAAACAAGAAATTTCATTAAAATCTTCTGTGCAAAATATTTGTCCATATTACAAGATTTTTTAAAACTTAGATGAGAAGACACTAGAGAGCAGATGTCCTGCGATAGTTCGGCTAGTACTGATATATTTTTTAGTTTTTAAGTTGAGGCATTATAAATCAAATTATCTTCTCACTTCATTATAAAGCATTTATTTCCTCGTCAAGTCTCGTAATCGTGCCATTTAACGACAATGCCAGTGCTTATTTTAGGAGAGATATTATGGCTTTAAAGAATATTAATTTTTTTTTCATTTTGAATAATGACGCGAAATGCATTTTGTGTTGCTACAAAAAAATCCAAAATTGATGCAAATATATAACTTCTGCTACAAAAAGCGCGTGGTTGATACAAAAGTAAAATTTCTCCACTGCAAAAGCGAACTGATGCAAAACTGGTATTTTTACTGCTACAAAAGTAGGTTTTTGATTTTCTATACTTGTGTTTCTCAGAGAGGGAGAAAAACACATATGAGGCAGTGAGAAGCAAAGGGATGTAGAGACCCTAAATACGGAGAGATTGGACAACTACAGAGCGGCGGCCATCTTATGTCCAAAGATGCTCACTGCCCGTAGACCGTAATGCAACTTCTGTCTCAAATATCACTGTACATTGTATCGAAAAAATTAGAGGCTAGTTTTGATATTAATGAAATGAAATGTGCAGATCATAAATATATCTGTGTTTTCTATCTTTATAAACAAATTTTTTAGAAAAAATTTTTTCTTTGTAAGCGCTATGACGATACGAAACGATTGGCGACGGATTTCCAGACTTTGAACTCACTTAGTTAAATGAAAATACAAGGAGACAAAAAAAATAAGTCTCTACTTAAAAGATTTAATGTCCTATATACCGTGGGAAAGCTAAAAAATCACACAGCGCAGCATTTCGACCTGACAACACTTGGACTAAACATGGCGGATAGCGGCGCGCCGTTGTCCAATCTCTCCGTACATAGGATCTCTAACGGGATGTAAGTGGATTTAAAGTTTCGAGTAAAACGCATTTAAAGCTCAAATCCTCGGTAGGCTTTCCTTGAATCTTTTTTCTAAACCATGCTGCATAGGAGCTACTCACCAGAGCTACTATTACCATCTCTTGCCCTAAAACAGAGGAGAGGTTCTCCTAGTATTTGTACTAATTATCTCCAAATTTTAATTTTTCAGCCCTTACAGCCCTTTGCTTCTCACTGCCTCATATGTCTTTGGGGAAAGCGATTGAAAGATTTGAAATTTTGTTGTCTTTTTACTATTTAATCTCCAATTAACTTCAGAGTTAAACAAAGAGAGATTAATTTAATTTTCAAATTTTTCTTACGAAAATTTGCGCACCTTAATTGCAGAGGTCATACACAGGGGCGTACACTGGGGAGGGAAAAGGGACACCTGTTAGCCTGGGCCCAAGCTTGAAGTTGGCCCGAGATTTTAAAATAAGGGATGCAATGTATATAGGGACGTAGGGGTAAATAATATAGAGGGGACACGTAAAATTTATTAGTGACGGGATCCAAAATTTCTATGCGCGCCCCTGGTCATATACTAGATTTACAAATTCATTTTGAACGAACTGTTCAACACTTCTCCTAGCATAAAAGATCGTACTCAACCGAAACTTTGATTGAGATACCAGTTAAAGGGTTTTACACATTGGGTAACTTTTCCCTAAGTATTTTTAATCCAATTACCATATCAGTACTGGAAATCACAAATCAAATTCTGAGTGCTTCAGCCTTCAGCCCCTCTGCGGCGTTTCAACGAATCGTTATTTTAAAAAATATAAAAATGGGGAAAATATGAACTTTGCGACGGTTGCGTTATTGAAAGTTATTGCGAAAATGAGAAGTGAAAGGCGGTAAGAGGATTTTCTTGATCTTTCAATGAAAAAAGTATTAAGTTCAAACTCTACTAGGTACGTTTTCATTGAAATTCGTTTCTAAATCATGCTGCATGGTATAGCAGCACCTCCTCTTCAAATCTTCAATTTTTTCACTCACGCGCCTTTGCTTCAAAATGCTTCAGCTGTAGAACTTTTGCCACGATGAGCAAAGAATCGTTTGGTTGCGTTGTTGAAATATAGCATATATTGTTTGACAAGAACAATTAATAAAGAAAAAGAACAATTATAAATCAACTGTACGATACGCTAACTCATTTGTTGAGAACCTGATTTGAAGAGTTATTGAAACTAATTACCCAAACAATTTTTTGTGTTTGATTGCCACAGTGTGTATATAACTTGTTTTTTGTTGTTGTTTTTTGTTTTGTTGGAGTTTGCTTCTTTTTTGTCTTCCATGACTCTGCTCTAATTCTATTAAAGAAACTTACGTCATTCCCTCGCGAGCTCTCACGTTCATTTTCCCTTCCATTTACAAGTCGCTTGCATTAGCGTGCGGTAAAAAAAAAAAGAACAAAGTATAAAATTGCCTAATTGCGAATCTCGTATTCCCGCCATTTTCTCATAAGAATCTTTTTTTATGATCTACAAATGGCTACACCGGCACCAAATCTGGATCATTCTTCTGTGGCGAAGCTGATGCAATCTGCATAATTGTCTCGAATGGTCAGAAAAGAAACACGACGTTAGCAGGCCTGCCACCAGGTGGAATGAGGTTACTAATGCGAGCTCAGGTTTTATGAAATGCCGAATGGCAACGCGACAGACAATAACGACGGCGTTCCACTTTTACCGTTAGGCGTTTTTCTGCTTCTTTTCTCGAAAGGGAGCTAAGGAGGCACAACCCTTTGTGTTCTAAGGAAAACGATCTACGCAAAAATGGTGGACCTTCCTCTGGAAAAAGCGATTCGGGTCAAGTTTTTCCGTCTTGTGTTTCGCTAAATGGGTATAAATGGTGGAATGTCTAATCGCATTACGACACTCTTTTGTTTGGAAAGCTACGCGAAGCATTTGAGGCATTCTCGTTCTCGGAAGCTGACTGAAAAGGGTTGTTGCCAAATTAGGGGAATGTAATTTTGTAGTCCTATTTGGAGAAAATGCGAGTCTTTTGTTGCGACCTGATAATAGGTGTGTTAATAGAAGTTACTTTCACTTAAGTTCTTTCTTTGATCAACCTAGAGAGTTGTGAAAGGTCGTTGGAGCATTGTTGAACGAAAAGGTTTATTTATGACTAATTTTGACAGAAAAATCAAATACCTTCAACGGTATTTTGCTTTTAGTTTTTCCAATTGGGATTTTTTTTTTTTTTTTTAATCCTCGATGCTTTTTCTCAGAACTCAATTTTTAATTTAAAATACTAAGCAATATAGAGTCCTACACCGCCGGTGATTCTCAGACTCCAATTTTTCTCAGAATACAGGGGACTCTCTCTATCTGAACACTCCTTAAAGTGAACATCCCGATATTTTGGACACATTTTGATGTTCCCGGTGGAATTCCATAGGCTTAACACATTCTGACTTCTCTGTTTGCATAAGAATACACAACATATTAAAATTAGTCTTTTTTTATAAGAATTGTACCGATAACTGATTGCAATATTTTATGGTTGTTTATAACGTTAAACGTTTTAAACTAAAAAAGAAAAAAAGAAAGAAATGCAAGAATTTAGGTCCTACTGAGTTCGATCAGACATTGCGCTAGCCGTCAATCCAAAATTCGGCACCTCTTTAAGGTTTAGCTTAAGGCACAGCTTAATTGGCAAAGTACTGAACGTAGTCCAATACATATGCAAGCATTATCCAGTCTCTTTATAATGAATACCCCTATAATAGGATATGAACATTAAATTAATTTCATAAACAATGAAAAAAGCAGTAATTTCAAATATTCACTTACAAAAATTATTAATGAACTGAAAAGACTACCGAAATCGTTTACATTTTATTCATACAGTAGTTGAACACAATGTGGACGCATACTATTGTCGAATGCTTAAGATGGATCACGACCCCCATGAGCCTCCCCTTGTATTCAACCCTGCATCTACACTCAACAGTAAATCACAGAAATGCAAATTGTTCAACAAAGAATTAAAAATAAATATAATTAGAAGAACACTAATTGGACATTGGAGAAATACTATTAAAACACCGAGAAAGCACTTCTAGGGTCAGAGTGGAGACATGAGCCGTGAGCGTTATAACGTGGGTAAAAATGATTGGCCTTATGGACAAACTGCTGATCATTCAGCGCTGCAATATTGTTTGACTGTCCACATACTACATATTTCTAGGTGCGTTTATCCGATTCTTTATGGGCCACTGAGAAAATCTGCAAAGTGATGGAACAAATATGAAGGGCGTAGAGGGTTATTGCCTCGAACTGAGTGTTGCTACGAGGTTTATTCAATAATTAAAGAAGCAAACTGAACTGGAGAAAAAAACGTTTACTTTTACCCAGTGGCGGCTCGTGCCTTAAAAAAGTGAGGGGGCCAGATCATGGGTGCACTCGCAGCCTTCCCCCCCCCCCCGGGTTTTTGAAGAAAAAAAAAACTTTCTGAAGATAATTATTTGTGTTAAATAAATAAAATCAAATTCATTTTAAACACAGGAAAAGCTACAAAATACTTAATCTAATAAGTAAATCACGAACGATATTAATAACATTCAAGCTGTGTAAAATAAACAACATTCAGGCAGGGTAACGGATTCTTCGGTCTCGGAGAAATCTGCTGTAAATATTGAGGTTCAATGCGTTGGTGTTGAGGGAAAAACACACACACACACACACAGAAATAATCCGCGGCAGCGCATAAACCGCACCTCATTAATTTTACTTTTTTAACAGACAATCCGCGGATTATTCTACGCAGAAAAATACAGTACAATCCATTGTTTTAAATATCAAGCACGTACGCAAAAAAAAGGATAATAAATTTTTTTAACTGTATAAATTATTGTCTGGAAATAGTGAGGGGGCCGGGGCCCCTCTGACCCCTCCCAGGAGCCGCCACTCCTTCTACTAAATAATACTTTTCCATATAATCCCCATCAACATATATGCACCTGTGCCTCCGGGTTGTTTTCTTTTTTATACGGTTGGCAAATAACTCTTTGTCTTAGTGACGGAGTCTATTTCCCATAAGTTTCTTGACATCCTCGTTGTCCTGGAACTTCTCCCTACATAGGGCCTCCTTCAGAGGAACGAACAAACGAAAATCAGAAGATGATAAATTGGAACTACAAGGAGGATGAGATAGTACCTACTAGCCCAATTTTATCAATGATTTCACAGGTTAATTGAGCAACGTGAAGACGTGCGGTGTCTTGCTGGATTGTCAGAACTCTCCTCAGAGATCCACGACGTTTCTCTCTCGTGGATGGCTTCATCTTCTCCAAAAGCATATTTGAGTTATTGGCTGTTAACCGTACGCTACAATTTTAGTTTGAAGTCAGGAAGTTGGAGCCGTGGTAGCCCGATCGGTAGAGTGTCGGATTCGGGGCCGGAGGGTCCTGAGTTCGAACCTCGATGGTCGAAGATCATTAAAGGGGACTGGGCGACGTTAAATATGCTCGTGGTCTCAATGTCCTCCAAGTGAAACGATACCTCTGGGGGTGCTAGCACCAGGTAGCTATTAGCTCCTGGACTAGTTCTAAATTCTCATTAACTGTTCGATCCGGTGATGGTGCTGCCCTCTATCGGTATATAAAATAATGGAGGCAAGGCACTTAGTATGCAGTCCTCGACATAAATACAGTTGTAGTCAGTTGTGAATCGGAATCGGAAGTCAGGAAGTTGAATCTTCAATAGATCGGCCGGAACGACGTTCGTCAGACAGATACTAGACCACTTTTGAACTGTTCTACCCGCTTGCAAAAATTTACACGGTTCAGAAAACATTCACCATACACTTGGTCATTTTAGAGTATGCGTTAGCTGGTTTTTCACCTTCAATAATAAAAAAACGAATCACATAACGTTGTTCAATGTAGAATTTTCAAAAAGAACCGGCATCGTTTAACTTAGTTTTGAGATTATTATAAACATAGCAATGTTGATCAACCAGATGAATAGGGCTTTTCCATGTAATGTCAACTTAATATCCCAAATATATCAAACTTGTACTATCAACAGTCTTCCCCCATACCAATTTGTCTCTCTAATTATTGAATGACCCACGTATAAGCAACAAATTCTCTGTTATTAAACGAACGTCAGGGAAACTTAAGATGATCCAACCACGTAGAAGTAGTAAAACTGGAAACAGAATTTTATCTTATTTTATCTCTAAAATACCTGGACGACCGAGCCTCGCTCGGCTTTAAAAGAATTATTTTTTGTCAAATCGTGTTTTTTTAAGGTTCAATACTTTTCCAAATATACTTGAAAAGCTTCACGTTAACGAAATATTAAGCACTCGACCTTCTTATAACACTAACGTACCAAACAAAGAAGATTCTGAATGCAATTAAATCAACATTTTGCTTTAAACTATCTTTTACATTTGTTTCCACTATACAATTTTCTTGTCAGTAATTGAAATATTTTGACCTTAGTTTTGCTTGGGTGAAATCGATTTTTAACCGAATACCTTTCATACTATGATGCGTTTCACGATTTTATCCCAATCGAGATTTTCTTTTTGAATAAGTACTTTTAGTTTTTACGCCAGAAAATGCTACATACAGCATGATATCCATCAAAACAGATGATCCACAAAGCATTCCAACAAATGATAACAACTGACTTAACAAAACATAAACAATCTCAAGACATACGCTTCTTCGAAATAAAATTTAGATGCGTGATTTAAAAAACATGTTAAACTATTCGATGTGTAAAAAGAAAATAAATAAATAAAATAAAATAGGATGGTTAATCAATAGTTTCACTTAAAAAAGAAAAAAGCCTTACATCAACTTACGTAATGCTTTTGAATTTGTTTTCAGCCAAGTGTATTTGAAATTAGCCAAAGTGGCCAATATCAGCCAAGCCTGGCAACCCTAAGCAGGTATAAACTTTTAAAGCGAGAAGAGACAAATTTTCATTGTTATGGTTGCAAATCGTCTGCCTGATGCGTCAATTCACAGTTTACTTAAAGGCTTAACTTAATTAGACTTTATATTAAAAAACTGTTTTTTGTAAAAAAAAATCGCGTTTTTACAGAAAAAACACTGATGTAGATGAACTTAGAATGCAAAACTACAATTAAATCCAAAATTTCATCCAAATCGTTAGAGCCGTTTTCGAAATACGAAATATATATATACCCACAAGAATTGCTAGTTTAAAGATATAAGATAAGAAAGATTGGTCATTCTTTGTCATTTGATTGAATAATAATTTCAATCTTTTACTACACTACTAAAAATAAATATTTTTTTTTCGCATGTAGTCTTAACTGTTTTCCATGAGGCACTTATGTTTAGTTTTTACTTCATTTTTGTATTATAAGCTCAATTGATTTTCTTTTGCTTTAGGATCGGCTTGAATGGCTTCGAAAATCCAATGAGGGATCCCAAAACAGAAGAAGCAAAACGACACATAGGACACGTAAGTGAACTTTTCATTCTCTCACGCAAAATAGTGCCACCTATCAAGACCGTTTCCAAAAACTACTTTCTTGTAGAGTTCTCCTTCCCCCAATGACAGATTTACCATCGACGATACACCGGCTCAAATTGAATTAAACGAGCTGATGTGTGCATCACATGACTTCCTTTTACTCCAATTTAATGTCATTTCCCCATTATTGGCAATTTTAATGTGATTCAATTGTTTACTCTCTAAATATTACCAACAGTGGCCAAATTGAAAACAAATTTAAAATTAAAAAAAAAACCCGCGAAGTTGGCGATAAAACTTGGCGACCAAAAGATTGGCGATATATCGCCAAGTGCCCGGCAAATTATAACACCACTTGAGTTTACATCGAAATTAACAATGATTTCCCCCCAAAAAGGGGCAAAAGACCGCCTTAGGAACATCCGAATGCAACCAAAAGGGAAGGTGCACAACTAGGCCCCACTAGGAGTCAACGTATCAAATTTCAACTTTCTAGGACATACCGTTTTTGATTTATGCGAGATACATACACACATACACACATACGCACATACATACGTACATACGGACGTCACGAGAAAATTCATTGTAATTAACTCGGGGGTCGTCAAAATGGATATTTCGGGTGTCTGTACGTTCCTAGACATATATCCACGTGTAGTCGGGTTGAAAAATAAACTCAACATTCATTCGGGGGTGAGAAAAATGGAACTTTAGGCCGATTTTTGAGTGAAAATTTTTTTGCGAATACAATACTTCCTTTTTTGTAAAAGGAAGTAAAAAGGGCTAAAGGAAATCTTAAAATTATGGTATAGTTGACGATCGTTCAGAAGAGAATGTTTCCGCACCTAAGGTTGGCGTAAGCCTTTGACCAAGCTGGAGATTCACTCAAAATGAAAAGCTGTAATTAACATTTCTTGGGGACAACAAATGTGACATGCATTGTACCATAGTACTTTGTTTCTGATCAAACAAAAAATTTCAAACAAAAGTTTCATCCTAGTACTCTGTGGCGAATTAACTATGTTGCAATTTCGAGAGGTCCCCTCGGTATAAGGTCCTTGAAAGAGATTTAAAGTTGCACAAGAAGGTTTTTTGCGCTAAAAAAAAAAGCGCATTGCGAGGAGTCCCAAGCGGGTAAATCCGACATTGCTGGTACTGGATTGGTTTTCAAGTGTAAAAGCATATATCGGACGTATCTGGTTTGGTTAACTTCTGAGCATTTGAGTGCAGAAGACACAAGTTGTCTTATGTGGTACTAAAGCTTCGAAAACGTGTGATAACGGCGAAGCCACAGCGCAACATCTTAGTTGCGTTGGCTTAGAGAGAGGGGGGGGGGGGGTCTGCTGAAGATATCTACTTTGATATTGGAGGACAGGGATCGAACGAACTTATTGGTCTGGATCTGATTTAAATCAGAAGGATTAGTATAAAGAAGAGGAACTTTTTATGGCTAATGACAGAGAGCACTAGATTTTCTAATACTCCTCCATCCACCAAATTCACTACCACCTACTTCCTATTTAAATCCAAATTATCTAACCAATTATCATTAATTGCTGTATTTAAACATCCTATGTGGCTCTAAAATCGCTACATTTTCTGCTTGAAGATACTAGAAGCAAGTACAGTCGGACCTCCATATATCGAAGTAGCAAATTGCCGGAAAAAAATTCGATATATAGAAATTTCGATATATAGAAACAATCTTATTTTATCATAAAAATATCCTAAAACATTAAAATTAAAACTAATTTTCGTGCATGAAACCCAACTGCTAATTTAAACGAGCATCGGATTAAATGAAAGTTAATAATTAAAAATTTAACAGAAATTACATTTTTGCTCCTTCATACACCTTCATTCTTCGGAAATTCAACTTGAACCGCCACAATAGGGGATTTTCGTTTTAACAATGTAATCGAGAGAAAAGTGAAAAATCAATCTACTTAACTTGAATGATTTTTACTGAAGCTAAAAATACTAGGAATGATAATCAACAGACAAAAGGGATAACTTGAAACTGATTTTAGTGTTACTGGTTGCAACTAAGATTTGAAATAAACTTGAGGGAATGTAAAAACTCCAGAACGGAACAACGACCCTATCTACACACCCCTGAACCCCATATTCCTTATGAGTTTCGTAACAACCTTTAGTGACTATAGTTTTCTCCGCTAACCTTCATTTTTCATAAGACAAACAGTCTAAAGTGGAAAAAAACCTACGAATGTCTCGAAAAAAATTTCGATATATAGAGATTTTTTCGATATATAGAAACAATTTTTCTATGTAGTGAACATAGAAATTTGCTGGGATTTCGATATATAGAAAATTTCGATATGTGGAAGTTCGATATACGGAGGTCCGACTGTATATGTGTTATTTAAGTCGAAATGTTATAAGATATATCTTTTAAATTGGTTTGGCTTGCGCAAAAAGCCTAACGAAACTTCCTATTTCTTTCTTTCTTTTTTTTTTTTATTGAACTTCAAATGGCAAGCTGATGAATTTTATTGGCAATGTAATTCGTCGTTTTCGCATTACCTATTGTATATTTACAAATGTAAATATCATTCGCGATTTTATCATGTTCAAAGTAATTTGAGATTCAACAACGATAAAATTTCCCTTCCAAGTCCATTTTTACTGACAGGGATCAGTGACCATGCTGCAGCTCATTGCCTTTCTCCTGCCCACGCCCTTCTCTGAAACGACGAGTGAATATCTTGGCGCCACTCTTCTATCCACAAGGGTGGCCACTGCTTCCCACTCTTTTTGGGTATTCTGAGAAATATACTACAGTCGACGCTCATTATAACGACCACACATTATAAAGACCGTCCCATTATAACGACCAGTGGTAAAAGTCCCAACTTTGTTCCTATAAACTCTATGTTAATTTGCTTTCGTTATAACGACCGTTCTGTATTGTCTAATCCAATACAGCGACCTAATCAGCGGACGCTATTTCTTGTGTTCTTTCCAATAAAACAAATTTGTAGCATAAAATGACATTGATTATTGTTTACGAACATCTGCCTGAAGTTTTCAATGTCAAATCCAACTTTAAGGGGGGGGGGGTGACTACCGTTCACCACAGCTAGCACAGAAAAAATAATGGGAAGAAAAATCGAGAAATTTCCAGATTCCTAAGAAAAGGGAGTTGACAGATGTATTGGTAGTTTGGTGTTTAAATCTAGTGGTCTTAAAGATTTGGGGTTCTCGAGGGACTTTTAAGTGTTTCTTTGGAAAGCAAGAGAAACACAATTTATCACCTATATCTGAAACAGAAAATAATGTTTTTCAAAAATCACGTCTGCTAAAAAGGCAGACCTCTGTTTCGGGTTTTATCTTCAGAAATTGTTGTGGTAGTAGTAGTAGTAGCAGATTTGAAAGTGTGTAACATTTTCCTCCCTATATTTTCTACTTTAAAACTTGTTTACTATTCTGTCATAATATTTTGCACACAACTTTTCCAAAAATTCCTATGACAAAAAAAATTTGGGCATTTACTTGGGCGTGCATGATGACGGTGTACATTTTTTAAATTTATACCTCTTATAACGACCACTCGTTATAAAGACCTTTTTCTCTAGGACGGAGATGGTCGTTATATCGAGCGTCGACTGTAATACTATTTATCGAGAGCTAAGACGCCAAGTCCTGACTTCCTAAATCTCTGCTGAATTCCAATAGCCATTCACTAGCATAACAGCGCTTGTTTAGGAACTGCTGCTTATATTTTAATAGGGATTTTTGGGGTATGTTGTCCTTTTTCTAATAAAGGCTGTCAGTTGTTGACTTTATTCTAATAATATTTCTAAGAACTTTCGTCTTTATTCTCAGAGACGATGTTTTTAAAATTATTTGGTGATCTGAGCACTTAGAGGAACAACATTTATTTATTGCCCCCTTATTTTGTGTGCCCTTGTAAATAGCGAAATCGTATGCTTGATTGACCAAAAAAAAGAGGAAAGTTACTGAGTAGACATAACTTAGATATTGCCTAAATGCATGATGGTATAAACCTTCTAGAAAATCAATAAGTTCTGGAAACAATTTCATGTAAGAAAATAAAACGGATTCTATTATAAGAATTCCAAAGGGATAAGAACTTCTTCAGCAAACTTTACAGCATTACGTTCATTAAAAGGACATATATTCTTTGAATACACTTCTCTTTGTGTGGTATTTTGTACCATTAAAATTTGTGATATTTGCACCAAAACATAATACTAATTTTGAGTTCATTTTTATTTATTTACTATTATTTATTAAAATACATAGGATAGTACATACTTTTACTATTATTTGATGCAGCAAATACAAAATTTAGCGTCTGACTTTAACCAGCAAACGGGCACCTTCTTTCAGATCAACAATCAACTTTTCTTCAATTCTTAAAAACCGAATTAAATGTTTCACCACGAAATATGTTAAATATAGTCACATTTTGCTGCAACTAATTAGCTGCTGCATTGGTAATAAGTGAAGTCTAAGTAATAGTACTTTTACAAATTGATGTTATCAAAAGCACCATCTTATTCAAGAAACTTATTACTAATAAGATGGTTGTAGCTAAATTTCGCTAGATTAAATCAACTTCTTGGTAAAACAAATAAAAATACAAATACAAAAGTGACGACCAGCAACAGGCTCTGGGCCCAGCTAGACTGGTCCTAGTCAATTTACAATCCCCAGTGAAGATCAATGGCCCTCTTAAAACTATCTACTCCCTTGCTCATTACCACCTCTTCCGGTAAGCTGTTCCAAGGTTCCACTACCCTGCTATAATAATAATTTTTCCTAATATCCATGTTAGCCTGAGATTTAAATAGCTTAAAACAATGACCCCTTGTCCTGTTTTCAGTGCTAAACTTCAGCCCCGTAACATCTTTCATTTTAATAAATTTAAAGAACTGAATCATGTCCCCTCGGTCTCTTCTTTGCTCAAGACTGTACATTTTTAGCCTTCTAAGCCTGGAATCATGGTCTAAGTGGGAAAGTCCATTTATTAGCCTTGTAGAACTTTGTATTGAACTTTTTGAAACATTGAACTTTATTTTTCAGTGTAGTACAGAAAAGGGGGAAAGCTTTCATCTTGTAAGGAATGACAATAAAATGGGATAATCTTCACCAAGGGGGATGCTAATAAAGTGCGTTAACGCACCTCTCTCCTTTTCGCTAATCGGCTTGCGTGGGTTGTTACGGTTGCCAACCTCAATCTAACTACGCCATAAGTCATTAAAAAGAGCGAGGCGAAACTGGAGCTGCCTTCTCATTTGCCTGCCAGATGGAGCTGCCGATACAGACGATGGATTGAGGCACCGACTTTGCATTTGAAAAATGGACGAAGGATGATATTAAGAAAAAGGATCGTTTTGCCACGCCGTAAATTGCATTCCTAGAATACTGTGTTCTGATTCGGAACTTCATTATTTTAAGGTCGAGGCCGCGTTCTTTGAAAATGAAACTGTTCTAAAAGTTATTACGGAAATTCCACTGATTTGGATACAAAAAATTATGCATTCTAGGAAGTTTTATATTAAACTAGAAAACCGCCCGTCAAGGTATGACGGGTAAAATTGCTTCTACATTTGAACGAAGCCATTGCCTGTTTGGTGATATTTTGAGAGTTGAAATTGTAACCCTAACTCCAGTGGATTAACCCTAAACTCCAGTAGATAGCTTTCATTGTTGACCATTATTTTGTTTCTTCATTCCCCCTAAAATGAAACTGTCTTACCAGTAAGACAGTTATGTTATCGGATACCAATAAAGCCTTTCCCTGCATGTTAAACATTTCGAAAACATATTATTAAATTATCATACCTATATATATATATAAAGAAACACTATCATATATTGTATTTATAATCTGGACAAGTCAACCAAAATGAACTTCACTACTCAGTTCAATAGGCGCCATAGGCGGCTCTATGATACTGGTAGACAACAAATTTGATAGCAATATAAGGATTGAACAAGAAAGAAAAAATTTTTAAAAGAACGAAAAAAATGAAAAAAAGAGCACTCACGAAACATCTCATGGTTTTTCCCTACTCTTGGGGAGTACCCCCTGATGAGGCCCCAAGGTATTTTGGGATTTTTTCATTTTTTCGTTCTTTTAAAAAAAATTTCTTTCTTGTTCAATCCTTATATTGCTATCAAATACAAATATATATATATATATATATATATATATATATATATATATATATATATATATATATATATATATATATATATATATATATATATATATATATATATATATATATATATATATATATGAGGATGTTAGTGACCTAAATCGAAAAAACTATAATTACCGTAAAGCGATTTACTTTTAATAGCTCTCCAAGCGCATTTTCATAGCGGACCGATTTTGGGGTAAAAAAATCGGAGTGGGGAGTCGAAGGCTTTAAATTCCAAGTGTCGGAATCGGTCATCTCGTCCGCAATTCTTCCAGGGCTGCAGAGCCAGAGTCGGAGTCGTGCAATCGAAGTCTGTTAGATTTTTGGGGCAAACAGGTTGGAGTCGAAGTCAGTCTTTTTCTCTCAGACTCCGCAGTTTAAGTATTGATTAATATTTAAATTAGAGTGAAACCTCGGTGTCAGAAGTTACCCGCTCGTATGGTCATCCCGCTTTTATGGTCATTATTCTGAAAAGTTCCGGTTGATTTAATCTCTTCCTGCTACTTCCCGTCAAAATCACGGGCAGTGCTTTCGTCCCCTATTCTCGTGCTCGTGATATTTTCGGGCTAAATTGTGTAAAGTTCAAGCTAAAAATAATTTCAAAATTCAAAAATAAATACGTATATTGTACATGTAGCTTATGTAATTTTCTTGAATAAAAAAATAAGCACATTTATGAGACTAAAGGGATGTTAATGGGTTGATAAAGAGTTCTGTACATCTTGTTACAACTTACATCAACTTTTCTCAACCTTTTCCGACCATCGGACCAGCAAAAAGTGTTGAAAAAAAAATCCATGGACCAGTGAGGTTTATTTAATTATTATTTTTCTTTACTGATAATGAAGCTGAAAGTCTCTCTGTCAGTCTGGATATCTGGATCTCTGTGACGCGCATAGCGCCTAGACCGTTCTGCCGATTTTCATGAAATTTGGCACAAAGTTAGTTTGTAGCATGGGGGTGTGCACCTCGAAGAGATTTTTCGAAAATTCGATTTTGTTCTTTTTCTATTCCAATTTTAAGAACATTTTACCTAGCAAATTATCACAAAGTGGAAAAGTAAATTACCGGATTATCATAACGTGGAATTGTAACATAGGCAAGCAAATGAACATAGCCAATTGCAGAGAAATTCATCATCCATTATTTGTAAATAAACATGAGAACCAAATGGCCTTTTAATTTTCTACTACGGGCAAAGCCGTGTGGGTACCACTAGTGTTTAATAAAAAGAAATGGAATAGTTAAACAGCCCTAACGTAAAATGATTGTAAGATTTTTATTATCAGTTAACTACAAAAAAAAAAATCAATAAATAAAAGCAAAAACAAAAATAAATAGTTTTTGGGTTAATTCTACATGAGCTAATACATTTTTCAGAAAAATCTTAAAAAGTCTGCAAAGTAATTAAAAATATTAACGCCTAAACTGTTATTGTTAATTATTATTCAGTACGTACTTTTTTAACTTGTGTAAGTAAAAATTTTTGAAGACTGGGCAAATTTCCGCGGACCACTAGTTGAGAATCGATCGCTTACATGAATGTTCCAGATGTCTCCAATCCTCTAACAAGGTCACTTTGAGAAAAAGTAAAATTTAACAGAGCTGTGGAGTCGGGAGTTAAAAGCTCTAACATTTCATGAGTTAAATTCGGTCATTTTCCCTCCGACTCCACACTCCACAGAACTTTGGAATTTGAGATTGAACATGTAAGTTAAGCAAATGCTCTGAAAGAACCGAAGCAAACAATCAACCAGTGGCGTAGACAGGGCGAGGACCGTCGGGACAAAATCCTCCCCCGAAATTTTAAATTCTCACCCAAAAAAAATAAAGAAACGAAGACAATCTAATCAAAACTCTTCCTTCGATTCCTCCTTCACTATCACTTGGACTTGTTACACAAATCTTCTTTCATTCAGACCCTCTTCTTCTTTTCGCCCCCCACCCCCCCCACACCACCATACAAATTTTTTTTTTAAAAAAATTCAAAAAGTCCTTCATTTTTTCACACCTTGATCCATTACTGATTGCTAAAGACTCTTGTTAACGGATAACATTTTAAAAAACATTCTTTGCTATACACTTCAACAAAAGACGTAACAGATTTTGCATGATCAAAAACTATCATTTTTAATCCTATCATACTTTTAATTACATGCTTAATTTTGTAGATTTTGATAAAGTAAACCTTTAAGAACATTAATTTATTTTTTTGAGGGTGGGTGAGTGTAGATTTACTTTTCAACTGTGACTGTTTTCACTTATTTGCCTGAAAGTTATTCTGAAAGCCCCCGACGAATGCATTTGTAATTGCAAACATGTAATAAACACTGTATCAAGTGTTATAGACCGTAAAAGCGTACGCAGTCCTCTTATTTTGTGAACTCAATAATAAATGATTCCGATGGAATATAAATTAGTTATCATATATTAATTGAAGTAATTAATTAAAATAATTATTTGATACGAATTTTTTAAATACATTGTTGTTTAATTTTTGCAAACAACATAATAAACTTAATTTTTATAAATGCTATTCTCCCGTTTGATTTCATGCCCTGGAACCACCTTTGCCTCGAACACGTCCCCTCCCCGAAAAAATATCCTGACTACGGCCTTGCAATCAACATAGATGAAATTTGAAACGAACAAATAATATTATTCACAAATTCCGATTTCGTACATTTTAAACACTTATTAGCAGAACACCTGCCAATCCTTTCGCATTTTACCCATGTTTCCCACATTTTAACCTAATGCCCCACCCTCTCCCCTTTTGCTAAATTTGTTTTTATTAGAAGCAATATTAGCGAAGAGCGGACAGACATGGCACTAAGCATGCTCAAAATTGTTAAAAGCATGATAAAATGACATACTCCAACTCAATTTTTTTATTGATTTGTTTGTCTAAAAATAAAATAAAATAAACGGCTTTAGTAAAAAAAATTGAATTTTATGCGACTCCACTAAACAAAATTGGTCGTTTTTTTTTTATACAATATTGCTGGGTAAAGCGACATTATTTCAAGCGTCTCTGTGTAAACATTGTAAAAAAAGTGTTGCCTTTCCTTCGTGTCCTCCAAAATTTTTAATCTGGTGCTGCCATCTTTCGGTTCATTATAGAACTTAGGGTAGTGCTGCCCTCTACAACGAATATTATGGTTTAATAATACCATATGACTTCTTGCTTATTAACACTTATAACCAGGGCCCGATTAAGATGTCAAGGGGCCCTAGGCCAAATACTTTTTTGGGGCCCCCTGTATTCAAACTTTATAACTTTACCCTGAACTTTAGTCTATGGCTGAAACAATTTTAGCCATAGACTAAAGTAATTTCCGCCATTTGAGGGCTCCTATAAATATCGTGGGCCCTAGGCCATGGCCTAGTTGGCCTATTCAGTAATCAGGCCCTACTTATAACACGGTTATGGTATGAACCTCAATGTTCTCCTTTTTTTACTGATGAGCACTTTCAAATAATTTGGAATACTATAGTTGTTTGTTGTTTTCTTAGGAAATTTTCACTTGTGCAATTATTGCGTCAGTTTTACGATGATATAAATTGAGCGTAGACATTCAGAACAAGATGGCAGTGGGGGGTCGATAGTGAAACGATTTATAGCCTATCGGATTAATATAATAGCTGATAACGACCATACTGCTTGTCTGTGTAAATTTGCATTTTCGGATCATAATTTTTTTTTAATTATTGAGCAATCACGATTGCTTATTGTTATCACTTGACTGTTTTTGGCGTGCTATCATTTTATTTTCCCACCGCCACCCTCCGCACCATCACCGTCGACAGGCTCCTCACGATGCTGCTCCTATAGCGAAAGCCGTCTCCAGGTTGCATCCATGTCTTACACACACGCGCATACATACACAACTACACACACACATGCACACACATATACGCACATACACACACATACACCTACACACAAAAACACATACACACAATTACATACAGAAACCTACACATGCACACATACACAACTACACAAACACAGGCACACATGCACACACATATACGCACATACACACACATACACACACAATTACGTACAGAAACCTACACATGCACACACATATACGCACATACACACACATACACCTACACACACATACACAAACACATACACACACAATTACATACAGAAACCTACACATGCACACACACAAACACATACACACACATACAAACAACTACCCACACATTCATGCCTGCACACAGACACAAACACATATGCACATACACATACCCCCCCCCCCCACATACACACACATTCGTACACACAACTACTCACACATGTATGCCTGCACACAGACACAAACACACATGCCTGCACACATACACATACACACAACACACATACCCCCACACACACAAACACACACGCCTACATACACACACTCGTGATTGCGAGAAACATAATTTGAATTCAAGATGTCAAAGTTCAAATTATTTTATTATTATTCTTTTGTTGACTTGTTCACTTTTTTCACTGCAGGGCGTGAAGATCAAGATGGACGACGCAGGAAACATCATCATCAAGCGGGCCAGCAAGAGTCCCGTGTTTGTGAAGGACGTGGCCGAGGGGGGGCCCGGATGAGAGCTGCCTCTCCTCGGACATACAGAGGCAGCACGGACAGCTGGAGCTCGAGAAACCAGTCAAGGTGAGACATCCGACCGCGGATTGCTGGTTGGAGCTGAACTCAAAGCCCTTAAAATAGCGTCCTCATGTGAGGTTTTTGCTGTATTTGGGGGGGGGGGGGGGGGAAATGACAAACGACAAAATACCTGCACGCAGTGGAATGAAGATAATCCTATACCTACAGGGTGTCCTGAAAAAGACTGACTGTTTTCGAAAATTTGTAACAGGAGAACGGTTGATGATAAAAAAAAAATTAAAAAAATCTTGCGGAAAAATTCATGTGGTGGACCCTAAATTTTTTCCCTCAGAATTCCAAATTTTAGTTTAAAAATGTTTCAATAGATGGCGCTGCGCATAGTAAGCCGGTAACTCAAAAAAGAATTGAAATTCACCTATTTTTCCTCCGATTGCGATATGGGATTACAGCCGACGATTGTTTGAAAATATTGTTTTGTTTTTTTGTTCATTATTTTTCAAAAATTATGATGTAATTTTCTTTATATATATAAATATATATATATATATATATATATATATATATATATATATATATTACGGGCTTACTATCTGCAGCGCCATCTAATGGTATAATTTTCAACTAAAATTTGGAATACAGGGTGGGGGGGGGGGGAAACATTTATGACCCACCACATGAATTTTCTGCAAGAATTATTTTTTTTATCATTTACCGTTTTCCTGTTATAAATTTTTAAAAACAGTCAGTCTTTTTCAGGACACCCTGTGTATCTCAAGTTTAATTTAGGAAAGAGTTAAAGAGTTATACTCTTCTTAGAGAAAACCGGGGGTTGGCCACCCACATCCTAACAGCAAGAACGACCCCCCTAAATATCGTAAAGAACCCCCTAAAAATAAAAAAAATACCCCCAAAAACACCCCCCTTAAAAATTTCAATGGCGCATTCTGCGTCGTGAGCCTCCCCCCCCCCCCCCTCGGTGGACACCTTGGAGAAAACATACAAAAGAAATGCAATAAGCTAGATTAAAGCCTGTTAGTTGGAAATTCGAACAGAACTCGCTCACATGTCTCCGTTTAGAAGACAATCTTTCTTTTATTATTTGTATATTTATTTATTTATTTATTTATTTATGTACCCCCGTTTTGATATCACAGTAGCTTCGACTTTTCGTTTGTGCTTTTTTTTTTTTTTTTTTTTTCGAAAATCTGAAATAAAGGGTGTCCCAAAATTAACGCAAGATTTGAATTTGCCACAATTTTTGCTGTAAATTATTGGCAGCCACGGAAAAAGAACAATTTGACAGCTGGGAGTTTAGGGTTAGTAAAAATGGAGTGTTATGCTATTATACAGCCAACGAAACAATTCAATCACTGCATAAGGAATTTCCTGTTCGTGTACTCTCTCGTTTCGGTGATACGAATTGTACCCTAGATCGTGTGATTTTACATCATTAGACTTCTTCCTATGGGGTTATTTGAAGTCAAACGTCTATGTCAACAATCCCACAACCACCCGCGCATTACCTAATTGCGATATCGAACGCCAATAACAGTAAAACTGCTTGACCCGCCCAAACTTTCATTATTTTTCAAATAATTGTTCGATAATGAAAACGCAATTATAGAATCGAATCCATTTGTAATAACCCTAGACCCTTAGCTGCCAAATTGTTCTTTTTTTCAAGATTGCCCACAATTTATTGCAAAAATGGCAGCAAATTCAAATCTTGCGTTAATTTTGGGACACCCTTTATAATATTATTTTGAGTTGTACAAACTAAGTACATATTTACATTTTGAGGCTCTCTCGGGGCCCCTAGATTTTTTGCAGGGGGGGGGAAGTATGCCTTTTGAGTAATCACGCTCTGCAGTGAACTGTAAATCATGCGGCTTGCTTAGAATAATAATAATGTAAATCATCCTAACTTAGTTTTTAGTCATTGGAGGTAAAGTAAAAAAATTCAAGATCGCGTGAATTTTAACTTTAAAAGAAGATTTGTTTTTGAACATTGGTACTATTTTTATTGTGCATCAACTTTTTATCAAAAGTTACCTCTAACTAGTTTTTAAAATCATTTTAAATCAATCATTGCCACTGTCATTCTACATTTACGATGAGTTTACCGAAAGCTGAATACATGTAGAACAGTCATGAATTTTATGAAATTTAAAATAATTTTAAATAAATCATGCCACACTGTCATTCCACATTTACGATGAGTTAGTTTTACTGAAAGCTGAATACATGTAGAACAATCATGAATTTTATGAAATTTAAAATAATTTTAAAATAAATCATGCCACTGTCATTCTACAATTTACGATGAGTTTACTGAAAGCTGAATACATGTAGAACAATCATGAATTTTATGAAATTTAAAATAATTTTAAATAAATCATGCCACTGTCATTCTACATTTACGATGAGTTTACTGAAAGCTGAATACACCGTAGAACAGTGATGAATTTTATGAAATTTAAAAATAATTTTAAATAAATCATGCCACTGTCATTCCACATTTACGATGAGTTAGTTTACTGAAAGCTGAATACATGTAGAACAATCATGAATTTTATGAAATTTTAAAATAATTTTAAATAAATCATGCCACTGTCATTCCACATTTACGATGAGTTAGTTTACTGAAAGCTGAATACATGTAGAACAGTCATGAATTTTATGAAATTTAAAATAATTTTAAATAAATCATGCCACTGTCATTCCACATTTACGATGAGTTAGTTTACTGAAAGCTGAATACATGTAGAACAGTCATGAATTTTATGAAATTTAAAATAATTTTAAATAAATCATGCCACTGTCATTCTACATTTACGATGAGTTAGTTTACTGAAAGCTGAATACACGTAGAACAGTGATGAATTTTATGAAATTTAAAATAATTTTAAATAAATCATGCCACTGTCATTCCACATTTACGATGAGTTAGTTTACTGAAAGCTGAATACATGTAGAACAGTCATAAATTTTATGAAATTTAAAATAATTTTAAATAAATCATGCCACTGTCATTCCACATTTACGATGAGTTAGTTTACTGAAAGCTGAATACATGTAGAACAGTCATGAATTTTATGAAATTTAAAATAATTTTAAATAAATCATGCCACTGTCATTCCACATTTACGATGAGTTAGTTTACTGAAAGCTGAATACATGTAGAACAGTCATGAATTTTATGAAATTTAAAATAATTTTAAATAAATCATGCCACTGTCATTCTACATTTACGATGAGTTAGTTTACTGAAAGCTGAATACACGTAGAACAGTGATGAATTTTATGAAATTTAAAATAATTTTAAATAAATCATGCCACTGTCATTCCACATTTACGATGAGTTAGTTTACTGAAAGCTGAATACATGTAGAACAGTCATGAATTTTATGAAATTTAAAATAATTTTAAATAAATCATGCCACTGTCATTCCACATTTACGATGAGTTAGTTTACTGAAAGCTGAATACATGTAGAACAATCATGAATTTTATGAAATTTAAAATAATTTTAAATAAATCATGCCACTGTCATTCTACATTTACGATGAGTTTACTGAAAGCTGAATACATGTAGAACAATCATGAATTTTATGAAATTTAAAATAATTTTAAATAAATCATGCCACTGTCATTCTACATTTACGATGAGTTTACTGAAAGCTGAATACACGTAGAACAGTGATGAATTTTATTAAATTTAAAATAATTTTAAATAAATCATGCCACTGTCATTCTACATTTACGATGAGTTTACTTAAAGCTGAATACATGTAGAACAATCATGAATTTTATGAAATTTAAAATAATTTTAAATAACTCATGCCACTGTCATTCCACATTTACGATGAGTTAGTTTACTGAAAGCTGAATACATGTAGAACAGTCATGAATTTTATGAAATTTAAAATAATTTTAAATAAATCATGCCACTGTCATTCCACATTTACGATGAGTTAGTTTACTGAAAGCTGAATACATGTAGAACAGTCATGAATTTTATGAAATTTAAAATAATTTTAAATAAATCATGCCACTGTCATTCTACATTTACGATGAGTTTACTGAAAGCTGAATACATGTAGAACAGTCATAAATTTTATGAAATTTAAAATAATTTTAAATAAATTATGCCACTGTCATTCTACATTTACGATGAGTTTACTGAAAGCTGAATACATGTAGAACAGTCATGAATTAAAAGAACTTTCAGCTGGCAAAAAAAATTAGGCTGGTGGTCTAATCTGTGGCATGGAAACTAATTTGCACCACTATTATTCTCACGTCAGCAGCAGTTTAGTGGTCAATTTTTGTGCTCTCCTAGACCAGACTAATATAATTTAGTGTATATTTTACTTGCTGGTACACTTAAATTTAGAGCTAAAGAAGAACACAAATCCATAAGTTAGATAAATATCTATGTTTTGTAGTAAGTTACAACCCTAAAGCCAGGGGCTAAGGCAGAACTTACTACAAAATACCATGCTTTGCCATCAATCTTTGAGTTGAACCGCACCATTGCTGCTGTCGCTCATCTGGTTTGCTAATTAAATACCTTAGCTTTGCCATCAATCTTTGAGTTGAACCGCACCATTGCTGCGGTCGCTCATCTGGTTTGCTAATTAAATACCTTAGCTTTGCCATCAATCTTTGAGTTGAACCGCACCATTGCTGCGGTCGCTCATCTGGTTTGCTAATTAAATACCTTAGCTTTGCCATCAATCTTTGAGTTGAACCGCACCATTGCTGCGGTCGCTTATCTGGTTTGCTAATTAAATACCTTAGCTTTGCCATCAATCTTTGAGTTAAACCGCACCATTGCTGCGGTCGCTCATCTGGTTTGCTAATTCTGCATTAGCTACCAGTTTGTTTGGCTCTCTTCGCTCCCTTAAGAGGTTTTTCGCCTCCAGCTGATGTTTCGCTGTACATATTGTAAATAGTCCTTATTTATCCGCTCATATTTATCCTTCGTTTTTCATACTTGTCAATTATTTCACATGTGCTTGTAAATATTGTATATACTCAAGTGGCCCTGAAAAAATTCCTTTTTTTTATATATATTTTCCTCCTCCCCCCTCATACCATCAATGATCTGTTCCATGAATGACCCTACACCCTCACACCCGGCAAAAGAGCTCACGCTCTCCACCGAAGAAAAATCACGATCCGTATCCGTATCCTGATGTGATTCCTATTTCGGGCTGTTGAGTGCTAAAAAGCACGAAACTGCAGTCCTTGGATGGAATAATTGAGCTGGCGGTGTG
Source organism: Uloborus diversus (assembly GCF_026930045.1). Classification (NCBI taxonomy): domain Eukaryota; kingdom Metazoa; phylum Arthropoda; class Arachnida; order Araneae; family Uloboridae; genus Uloborus; species Uloborus diversus. The sequence goes on along the minus strand of NC_072732.1, from coordinate 18,326,258 downwards.
TTTCAAGTAAATATCTATCTGCTGAAAAGTAAAATGAAAACTATCAACGTCAAAAAGCACAAATTGTAGATTTAAGTAGACACGTGTTTTGACGTTACATGGAACGCCTTTTTCAACGAAAAAGAAATGAGCTTATGGATGAAAAGACATCCAACAAAGCAATTTGTGCTTTTTGACGTTGTTATTTCTTATTTTGCAAATCCGTGCTCAACATAGGGGAGAGTGTTGTACGTTGAGACGTTTATACCTTGCGACAATGCTAATTTCTAAGAACCTATTGTTACAAATTCTGTAAATAGTAATTATTTTTATGATTTATTTGTCGTAATCTAGATAAATTTGGCGTTTATTAAATTATCTTTCATCTAAAATTATTGTAGCAACGTAACCTGTAAATAGTTTCTTGTAATGAATATTCAGCCCCCGTGCATTCGACTGAAGTATACGGTCCCCTCATTTTTGAATGATAAAATTTGTGAATGGAACGAAATGAGATAGAGGTAGAACCGTGTACGATTTTCTTGAATACTTGAGAGCTCTTTTCGATGTCTATAAATAGTCGTGCCGTATGATAAAAAGTCAGTCTCGATTGAGAAGTTGTACTGAGAGTGTATTAGCTCTGTTTATTGCGAGGCATTTCGCTGTGTTGTTTTGCGTATTTGGATGTAAATACGTGTGTGACCGTTGAGTTTACGGTGTTGATTGATATTTGCTTAATTGCTGATGATTAATTTAGCAGTTGTTAACGATCTTTCCTGTACATAGTGTAAATAAAGCTCCTGTGTTTTTCTCAAGAACTGTGTCGTCCTTTCAAGAAAGTTTGAAGCTGCACCGGAACCTTTAACACTATTTTTAACAGCCATGTTTCTGTAACCTCCACCACCGAATGATTGGTTGGTTGATTGATTTAGATTTTATGGCGCAAGAGCCCTTGAGGGCTATACTGCGCCAACACACATACACATTCCCCCCCCCCACACGCAAACACTCATACACACAACTACCCACACACTCATACCTGCACGCAGACACAAACACACATGCCTACACACATACACATACCCCCTACACACATAAACACACACGCCTACATACACACACGCGCTCGTGATTGCGAAAAACATAATTTGAATTCAAGATGTCAAAATTCAAATTATTATTTTTTTTTTTCTGGTGCAAAATTGGTTCAAGTATATGGCTGTTTCCTGATTAATGAAGACTTTCCCATAGTACAACAGGATGTGTCCCAAGGTACAATAGGATGTTGTACCATGGGACAGCTAGGAACTTTTACTTTGAATATTTTATTTTCAAACGGTCGGAATTTAAAAAAATATATTGCATGGAAGTATGTTGGGGTATTTTAATGTTTTTTTTTTAAATTTAAAATTTGATTCAAATAATTGACGTTAAAAATTAAAATCTTAAAAGTGTCCCAAGTTACAACACTCTCCCCTATATTATAAATTGTTTGACTTACACCGTTATCAATCCAGTCAGTCCCAATGCGGTCTTGATTTCTTATTAATCGTTAAATACAGTAATACCTCATGTAAGGGACACCTTCAAATAAGGGACACCTCTATTTAAGGGACATTTTTTCTGGTCCCAGTCCCTTTAAATTGGGACCTCCATGTATTTGCCTCTGAATAAGGGACACTCTATTTAAGGGACAGTTACAGAGAAAAATTACAACAATTAATGTATAAATGCATTATATAAAGTATTGACTTTACTAAAATTCAGGAATTTAAAATTCAACTAATGAAAGTTTGACATTAACGTGTACAAATATGATGTATTGTGAAATTCTTGCTAAAATTTGCAGGCATGTTTTCTCCTCTTAGTATTTTTTTCAAGTAGGCTCACAGACGAAGAATAATTAACGACCCATGCATAGCTTTGTGTGAAAAACTTAAAATGTGAACACTGATTGAAATTTAAATCATATTAAATTTTAAATTCCATGAAATGGAACAAGTTTATGCACATTCATGTTCGGTCATGAAATTACTTCGAAATAAAATAATTCATTGCATGTTACAAAACTATACCATTGCCAAATTTTTTATTAAATTTTAATTATCAAAAGAATAACATTTGAAATTTCATTTATTTTGAATTCCATTTAGTATAAATCTTTTTTAGCATTTTATCTTAAATGCTAATAGTATATGTTTAGTACGAAATTATACAGAGTCAATATACTACATGCATAATTTCATGTACCTCCGAAGAAGGGACACCTTTATGGGGAGTCAGTACCCTAAATACTTTCGAAAATTCGATTTTTTGATTTTTATATATTTTGAAACTCCATTTCAATACCTTTTTAATGATACAAACATCTTGAACGCGCTCATATTAGAAGTAAGTTAAAATAAGCTTTAAAAAATGCAAAACCTATTTTGATGAGGTATGATTTTCCCCTTTAAATTGCAATACCTCGAAATGGTATTTTTTAAACTAAATGTTCCTTTTTCTCAGAAACAATTTTTACAACCTATTCCATACATCTAACTGCATATACTGAAGTAAACTTTTTCTCATATTCAAAAATTATATTTTCATAGAGGGGGCATTCCAAGGTATTTTTGACATTTATATAGAGTCCGTAACGTGACCTTTTTTGCCATAACTTTTTAATTTACCGTTTGATTTGCATATTATTTTAATTTGAGCTGTTGTGTTGGTAGGAAAAGATCAAAATAAAATAATATGTTAATCAAACAGTAAATTAAAAAGTTACGGCAAAAAACGTCACGTTACGGACTCTACATAAATGTCAAAAATACCTTGGAATGCCACAGAGCTGCTTTTGTGCGGCAAAATGGTATTTTTTGAAACAAATACAGTGACTTACGCATTAGAATTTTTTACAATAAAACTAAGCTTTCCTTCTGTAAAATTTTACTTCAGTATAGAGAACAGAGTCTACTTGAGGTACAGAAAAAAATTCATACTTGTATCTTTAATAGATTTTCAGAAAAAGGTACATGAACCTGTGCAAATTAACATTGACGGTATAGGGGGTACTGACTCCCCTTAAGGGACAAAATTTGCGGTCCCCTTAGTGTCTCTTATTGAGAGGTTATACTGTATATCTGCTTTCTCTCCGCTTCTCTAACTAATGGGAATGTTTTGTGCGCAGTTGTTCGACATGAAGCGCTTCCAGGCGCAGGTGGGGCGCGAGCTGCGCCGCGCCTATCCGGACCGCCGGAAACTGGAGACCAGGTGCCTGATCGCCGTGGCCTTTGCCAGGGACGCGCGTGAGGTCCTGGACCTGCCCTGCTGGCTCATCGTCATCAACATCGTCGCTCTCGACATGCTCAAGTCCAAGCTACCGCCAGGTGAGTATTCTGCTGTCTCTCTCTCTCTCGAAAAACTATTCATATTGTCCATAGACTAATAATAAGAGTAGACCGAGCTATGGCAACCCTTTTGCTGCTCATAAACCAAACCATGTGACTGGTGGATATCCTAGCAACAGCGGGCGTTGATCGTAGCAGACGATCAACGCACGCGAGAAATAAAATAAATAGAACTGATGGAACACGGAAGAATGATCTTTTATGGTGTCCGATTTGTAAATTTGTTATTCTAAGTTGTAAATATTTTGTTAATATAGTGAGTTTTTCGTTTAGATAGTATTGTGCATTTTCTTTAGTCAATTTCAATAACTCTCTAAGCAATTAAAGACGCAAGCGCCCAAACACTGACGTAGCAGTTCCGAATGAAATAAAAGTTACTGAAAACTGTGATCAAAAACTAATTACTAATGACAAAATAATGCAAAACTAAAAGAAAAACAGTTCAATCCCTGCACCTGGAAAAAAAATAATTAAAACACATTACGTCTTAAAATACATGTCGAGTGCCAAATTATAGATAATCATGCCATCTAGCAACCATGCTGCCAAAGTTTTCGCCAAGCCTTCCACTAGTCACATGATGTATCCATGAATCAATTTTTTTCATCAGCAAGTCTGGGAAAGCTGGGTCTACTCTTATTATTAGTCTATGATATTGTCTGTTGTCCACGAGAAGGCATTTCGCCCCGCCTCACAGTGGGGCGAAAACGCCAAAAAGCGCATGAAAATGTTTTTAAACCTCTCTCGCTTGTTTGTTTACACAGGCATGTTATTATGGATATTCAGTAAGGTACCGCCCTATAGCCAGGGCTAAGGCAGAAACACATGAAATACACCGCCAGCTCAGTCAATTCCAGCCGAGGACTGCAGTTTCGTGCTTATTAGCACTCATCAGCCCGGCATAGGAGTGACTGAGCTGGAGGTGGGAAACCTCTTAAGGAAGCCAAGAGTGCCAAACAAACTGGTAGCTAACATAGAATTAGCACTGACCAGACGAGTGCTAATCTCGTCTGGTCAGTGCTAATTCTAGAATACCTACCAGTGAATTCTATATTAGCTACCAGTTTGTTTGGCACTGTAGGCTTCCTTAAGAGGTTTCCCACCTCCAGCTCAGTCACTCCTATGCCGGGCTGATGAGTGCTAATAAGCACGAAACTGCAGTCCTCGGCTGGAATTGACTGAGCTGGCGGTGTATTTCATGTATGTTATTATGGAGCTCTTTTTATTTATTTGGGGTCAGGGTCCAAAGTTCTCAGGTTTACGCAGCTAATTCTTTTTCAGGGTCTTTCTACAGACCATTTATGACTAATTAATATTAAATTCTAAGAGGGCATAAGAGGACATTTTTTTTGTAGAGTGTTTAGAAAAAAATGACTTTGAATTCCCAAGTTTTCGGTGCTGATCAAGACCGATTTTCGGTTTTAGAATTCGATTACTCATTTTTTTTGTCCTATTACTATCGTTGGACACGAGAGAAATTAAATATACCCGCCTTTAATAAGAAAAAAACATATAGACTGCTTAAAAGCAATTTTTGTAAATTCCCGCACTCATGGTTCTTCAACTTTCTAAGGCTCCCTTCAGCTTTGTAGTGGACGAAGGGCTCTAAAATTCCAGTTCTGATTGCCTAAGAGGTAGGCCTGTGCAAATTTATTAATCCTCAATTGGTTGAATATAGGAAGAAAAAACCTCATTTATAAGCGCCTTTTGGCGTTTTCGCCACACTGTGCGCCTTCTCGAACGCAGAGTACAATTTCATGCGGGGGTGATCGGTAAACAAATCCCCGTGCTTGCAAATGAGACAACTTAACTTTGGCGTGCATTTTAATCTGCAAAACAAGTCTTAGTGTCCTTTACATCACTTGCTGCACTTTTCTGTTAAGACTTGAGTTTCAGAAAATATTCGGGGGAGGGTCCCCATACCGCCTTTCTTTATATCACAAGCAATGGGTTTTTGAAACGACACTTACAAAAAAATTAAATGGAATAGCCCCTGGAAACTTCAATTTCGAAAACTTGCAGGGGGGAGAAGGAATTTATTTCAATCTATTTATCGTTAATAATCGTTATTCTTACACTTTAAAAACTGCTGCTTTTAAGACAAAATGCTATTATCCGATATGCCTTCTGCCGAAAACAGCGAAATAGAATCATCGGATACCACGTAACGAAGGCGGAGTCAAGTGCCTTCTCGTGTAAACCGGACAATACCTGTTTTCGGAGCTTTTCAACAGTGAAACACTATATGGTTCGGCTCCGGTAAGAGGCGACCTGACTCTAAGATAGTTCGTTTCTTCTGTCTGAGTTCGATGAATATTTGTTCTTGTCCTATCTCGAAAAACTATTCATACCTGTTTTCGGAGCTCTGAATATCTCCAACGGTGAAATACTGCGTAAATGGTTCGGCTCCGGTAAGAGGAGACCTGACTTTAAGATAGTTCGTTTCTTCTGTCTGAGTTCAATGAATATTTGTTCTTGTCCTATCTCGAAAATCTATTCATACCTGTTTTCGGAGCTCTGAATATCTCCAACGGTGAAATACTGCGTAAGTGGTTCGGCTACGGTAAGAGGAGATCTGACTTTAAGATAGTTCGTTTCTTCTGTCTGAGTTCAAGGAATTGTTATTCTTGTCCTATATCATAAAGTGATCCATACCTTCCGCGAAAACCAGGTTTTGAAGTTGTTGCTGAAATTGATGAAACATCAATAGGCGCATGTAAACGCGTTAAAATAGTCAAACCAGTTTCGAGGGTTGTCACCCCTCTTCGTCAGTACCTGGCGGAGGAATGAAAAACCTTATGAGTTTTCTTTTGGAGTAGGACTCGTGGAGTTCGACTGACTTTTGGTTTAAAAAGTCGGAGTCTCTCATTTTCCCTTAGTACTTTTACCGGTGCTACGGAGTCAAAGTGGGACTGATTTTGGGATAAAGTTGTCGGCCCGGAGTCGGTCTTTTTCCCTTCAAATCCATTCTCCTGGTTTAAAAAAACTGAAAAAGGGCTAGGAAACCAGTCAGGTTTCAGCATTTGCTGAGCACCTATTGGCCGTAAAGAATTTAAAAGATGCAAATTCAAACTCATTTAGTAGAATTGAACATAATGTGAGGAACTGTGAAGGACTCGTTTGAAATATTATTAAGATTTTTGTTTACCTAAAAAGCTTCCAAAAAATCCAGCTCTCCATCAGTGTAAGGTCTGTAAATTATTCTATCCTCGGAAAATTTACATTTGTGACCTATATCCCAAAAATGTTTTGAAGCTTTGAACTTCTTCTGACGTAAAAACAACGTATTGTTCAGCTCCTGTAAAATGGGACTCGGACTTTAAAGTACAGTCGGACCTCCATACATTGAAGTAGCAAATTGCCGGGAAAAAATTCGATATATAGAAATTTCGATATATAGAAACGATCTTATTTTATCCTAAAAATCTCCTAAAACATTAAAATTAAAGCTAATTTCAGTGTATGAAAACCGATTTCTAATTTATACGAGCATTAAATGAAAGTTATTAATTAAAAAAAAAATAACAGAAATTACATTTTTGCGCCTTCATACATCTTTATTCTTCGGCAATTCAACTTGATTCGTAACATGAGGGGATTTTCGTTTTGAGAAAGTAATCGAGAGAAAAGTAAAAAATCAATCTACTTAACTTGAATGATTTTCACTGAAGCTAAAAAGACTATTAGGAATGATGATCAACAGGCAATAGGGATAACTTGAAACTGATTTTACTGTATTACTGCTTGCAACTAAGATATTTGAAATAAGCTTGAGGGAATTTAAGAACTCCAGAACGAAACAAAGACCTATCTATACACCCCTCAACCCCAGATTCCTTATGAGTTTCGTAGCAACCTTTAGTGAACATAATGTTCTCCCCTAACCTTTATTTTTCATGAGGTAAACAGTCTAAAGTGGAAAAAAAATCTACTAGTGTCTCGAAAAAGAAAATCGATATATAGAGAGTTTTTCGATATAGAAACAATTTTTCTATGTAATGGACATAGAAATTTACTGGGATTTCGATATATAGAAAATTTCGATATGTGGAAGTTCGATATATGGAGGTTCGACTGTAGTTCCTTTCGCACGTATGAGTTCAATGAATTGTTATTGGTGTCATATAAGTAGGACAATAAGGATTATGTCTCATCTTATACTGGATTAGGATTTCCTACTATATTATATTTCAACGACAAACATTTGCTGTGAAAAGTAAAACAAACACGTAGTCTCATGTAGTTTTGACCATGCATAGTGACAGTAAACAAACAAACAAACAAACAAAAAAAAAAAAAAAAACTGGGTTAAAAGTGTTCCAAGTGACGTGCAACGAAAAAGGTCAGAATTTCTGTTCTTATTAAATGCCTAAAATTTATTTTTTACGACCTCAAAAATGAAGAAGAACAAAATTTTCCTTCCAATACCTATTTGGAAAGTTTCTTCAGACTTCGAATTCAGTTAATATTGTAGCTCGATTATCAGTTCATTTGCTTAGTAATTTATTTTTAGTTCTTGTAGGAGAGCTATTCCTATTGAACAGCTGCGACTAAAGTTTTTCATATTATCTAGTCCAAACAGTTTTCAGACTCATCAAAATCTTCTGATTTAAGAGCTATTATCAGTTTTTACTTTTAGTAGTTTGAATGCTTAGTTCTTATTAAAGAGTTATTCCCATTGAAGAGCTGTGAATCAACACGCCTATTAAAGAACTACGAATCAACTTTTTCATCAATGTTTAATCAGAAAGTTTCTTCAGACTCTTTGAATTCTGTTCTTATTGAAAAGCTGCGAATTAACTTTTTCATCGATATCTATTCGGAAATTTTCTTCAGTCTTCGAATTCCGTTCTTGATGAAGAGCTATTTCCAGGTCTTAGTAGGTTATATGTTCAGCTCTTATTGAAAACTTATTCCTGTTGAACAGCTGCTAATCGACTTTTTCATCAATATCTAATTGGAATTTCTTCCGACAATTCCTCGGAACTCAGTTCTGCAATCGTCTAACAAAATTTTCTTTTCCAGCGGTACTATCCAAAAGAACCAGTGCCCCCCATCTGGCAAGTCTGTTTGAACGAGGGCCGATGCGAAAGGATCGCTCCATTGCCGAGGAGGACCCCTACAGCCTTCCAGGAGGCCCCAACAACAGAACTTCGTCTTCTATATATGGAATGCTCGGAGACCCAAGCAAGCCGCCCAAATTGCCTCCCCGGGACATTCCTAGAGTACCCGTCCCTACAGTAAGAAACTGCTTATTTTCCAGCATCGAAAATATTCTTTGTCGGCGACGTTAGAATCATAAAGTAAAGAAATTACATAGAGAGGACCCGCTAATACTAAGAAATTGAAGCCGGAAGTTGTACCGCTGTATCCCAAGATCCTTAGCTTCTTGAGATACATCTTGATTTAAAACACTCCATTACTGAATCTCAATTAGTTGATAATTTAATCTTACTTAGATATCGTTGCAAGTTCATGAAGCACGTTTTCGACATTGCATTAAAACATGAATTAAAATGCAAACCAATCCGCCAGCTACTTTATACGGTCCCTTTGCGAGATTGGTAAAAACTATTCTCGCGAAGCGATCATATTATCATAACTCCGTTCATCATTGCACCGCTGTGTACCATAATGGCCGGCTTCAATTTCATCTCCTTTTTACCATAGACGGGGCCTCTCTATGTATATTTCTTTACTCTTTGGTTGGAATGGACTACGAAAAGCTCATACTAGACGTTAAATCCCGGTTATCACAAATTTGCCATTTCAACTGCGCTTCCGCGCGGACTTAGCTTTTTGAGCTTTCTGTTTTAAGATTTCGTGTTGCTTGTTTATATGTAGGCTGAACGAGAGTCCCACCAATGCGATTAGAATATTTTCACAGCGATTTCGTGATATATTATATGAAACTACGGATATGAGAATAACTGATTATCTTAAGAGAAAAATGACACTTCAATATTTATTAGTTTGGAAATATTTATTTAACATAAATGTAAAACACGTTGTGTACTTCAAAAATGATTGGAGTATTAGCACAGAAATCCGTCTTTTGCGGATATTTTACGTTAGGCGTAAACAACTTAGTATTATACATTTTTATTTAGGTTGAGGGTTCGGCTTTGTATTAGAAGTGGTGCTGCAACTCTAGTACGCTCTTCTGAGGTTAAAAATTTGGTCCTGAAAAAGGACAGACAAATCAGACACCGAATCCATTAATAATTAAGACGCAAAATTCATTCTTTATCGAGGCCTAAAAACTAAATCAGAGAAAACTTTGTGATTTCTAATTTTTATCTGTTGCTATCTATATTTATTGCCAAATTTAAAATGTTTGTAATTAATTTTAACAAGATTTTTGAAATCAGCTAAGTCCGCGCTTAAGCGCAGTTGAAATGGCAAATTTGTGATAACCGGGATTTAACGTCGAGTAAAGCTCATCCTGTAAACCGAAAAGTGTTGCCACATAGCAATATACAATATCTTCAAAAATTATAAAATAAAAAACTTGAGAGCCATTAGTTTCACAACTTCCAAATAAACTTTTTCAGTATATGCAGGTTGTCATATCAGCATTTTCCCTTTCAATTCTACGAATTTGATGGTCTTCAAGTCTTCTCCAAAGTTCTTCAGACACCTAGTAGGTTAGAACATCAAATAAGCAGTAGAATAGCAGATATTACATTATACTAAAGTATTCCATGTAAATTGCGAATGATTTTGTTGACAAAAATTTCTTTTGATTGATCCATATAGATGTAGCTTTTTATACTTTGGAAATGGTTTAACAAAGCGATTGTAACTCTCAGTGTGTGGATATATCAGTTACAATGAGAAATTTGAGAGGCATTCTACGTTGATGCAGGAAAAACCATGAAGCATGCATACAACCATTCAACAATCGTTATATCTTCCTTGTTTTACTTGATTTATCAACTATTCATGTTTAATTATTAACTAGCTGCGTCGCCCGGCTTTGCACGGTCCACCTCGAAAATAAAAGTTATGTCAAGTGACGCGAGTTCAACACTTAGGCTTGAACCAAAAAAAAAAGAAAGAAAATCACTAAAATTTTGCGGCAGATTGTGGAGAAATAACCAAAAAGTAAACATTTTAAATCCCCGATTACAGGAAAAGCCTTTAAAACAAAACCAAGAATTTTACTTGTTTATATTGAAATCAGAAAAAAATGGCAGCAGATCTCTCGTCTCAATGATTTTCTTCACGCTATAAATTTTAATAAAATCATTCTTGCGGAAAGTTGAGATGAAGCACTGAATAATAATTTGAATGGAGGAAAGCCTTCGAAAAATAGGGCTTTTATGTCGAAATCTAAGTGTCATAATTAATGTAGTTTTTAATTGATATCTCCGCTAATTATTATCGGAGGATTATGTTAAATAGCCAAACATAAAGTCGGGAAGATTACAAACCCATCGGTACCTGTTCGATGATCAGTTCACTGTCGTTCGGGAGAAGAAACTTAGACATTAGATACAGAGATAACTACATAGATACATAGGTACATACATAGATACATACGCTCAGTTTTTAATTGTATAAGATTTTTAACTTAAATTTTGCTACTGCATTTGAATTTATATTTCTTCTGTTAAAAGGAACTTGTACGGAGAATATCAAAATCAAAAATATTTCGAAATAAATCTTTGGTGCTATATGTAAATATTCAAATTTGTATTTATGAAATTTCTGAAACGAATTACATGAAAGGATTCAAGTGGTTGAACTTAAATTCTCCATATTTAGCAACTTCATTTTTACTTCACAATTTGTTTTGTTATAAAACCTCTTTCTTTACTTTCAGCCTGATTATGAAGATAAAGAAGATTCACGTTTCGACTTTCCCAAGTCCAAAAATAACAAAAACAATCAAAGTAATGGACATTCCAGGAACACTAGCATATACGGTAAGAGATCAATATTTTATTACAGCATACCTGTAAAGGGTCGGCTTTGTAATCAAAAACGTGGTTTGGTGTCATTGCGTATTTGGACAGTTACCACAGATTCTGTAGACTCTCCTGCCATCCCTGTCGATCTGCATGCCTCTGTAATAATTTGGTTCTTAGCCTGACAATGTTTTTTTGTGGTGATTCTATATTTGCATTAAAATTACGAAGCTGGTGCTTCGATGGAATTAATTTTCCGCTTAATTTAGATTTGAATATTGCATTAACATCTTCGAGAGTAACTATAATTGTTAAAGTTTAGACTTCTGACTTCGTTGGCTAATTTATAGGCGTTTTCATTGCCGGCAATAGTAATATGTGCAGGTATCCATTGAAGAGGTTTGGTTTAATTCTTGAATATCATGAAGATTTGAGTAAATTTCTTGGGTGATTAAAGAGGCCCTATTTAACCCGAGATTGCTCGCGCGACCAAAACGAACGGGAGTGCTCGCGCAGGGTATCTCATACCCGAGGAGTTTTTTTAGTATTTTCGAGTTCAATTTTTTTTTTCAAAAAGTTGAAAATGCAAATAAGAGAAAAGAGTATAATTATAAAATACTTTCTTAAAAGACTTGCATTTAATTTCTACATTTTTTTGCAAATGCATGCCATATGGTCCATGCAAATGTTTTTGTTACATTTTTCACACACAAATTTGGTTTTTGTCTTTTATATTGGGGTTTTCAGTACAACTTTTGTACGTTGACTTTGCTTTTTTAGCAGGGGATGCAATGTCTTCACTAGATCCTAGTTTTAATTTTAAGTCTCTTGGAAGCATTGCATATACTTTAGTTCAGAACTGTAGCAGAAATACTCGCGCAGGGTATGATACACCCGTAGAAGTCAATCCCAAAGAAACTAATTTTAGAATGTCCCCACCGTTTCTACCCCTTAAAGGTTATGACCTATGGGTCAGCTTTCAAGGAATCGTCGGCTTCCAAAAAAAAGGTGAGGAGAAATTTGATTGAAAGCGAAGAGGTGGGTGTGTCATACCCTGCGCGAGCAATCTCGGATTAATATTGCTTGGAGCAGGTTCGAGTCACAGAAGATAACGAGACGTTTTGCCTGATCAGAAGGTGCTTATAAGTGCCTCTTCAATTTCCCGAAGTTTGTAAGTGAAGTTAGAGGGTATTGTTCCAGAACCGAATTTGCCATGGTATGGTAAAAAGGGTATTTTTGCAAATGAATAATTTGTCGACTAGTGAAAGCTGCAAATCCCAATTCTTAAAGCAGTAGGGGAGAGGAGGGAGGATTTGGACACTTTTCACATAAATGATTCTTATTCATAATCCTCTATTTATTCATTAACGCAAAAGTTCACACAATAAACTTGCATATTATAACTACATTTTAAAAATATACACAATGTTTAAACATTTTATTATTTTCAAACTTGACTAATTACAAATTTCAAGAATTTTGTCGCATTCCTCCCTCCTGGGTGGGAGGAGTGGGACATGAGTATGGGAGGAGTGGGACACATTTGAAAATTACAGAAAAATTAGCGAATGTCATAATTAGAAAGGTCCACATTAAAAGAAAAACAAGACTGTGCTCTACTGGTCCCACCAACCAATTGTGGTGGCGGTAATTTCATGATAATATCTGTTTTATCTATAATGCTACAGTCATCCTGTTGAGGAAAATTAAAATTGCATGTCCTTTCTCATAAATTTTGCATTGTAGCTTTCAGTATCATAAATGCTCTCCACCCTTACAACATAGTTAGGGGGGGTAGCAATTTGTTTATTTTTGCTGACAACGGAAGGGGGGAATGTTTGAGTGATGCTTACGTAAGACAGTTTCAAAAATTTTAAATTGTAAAAAAAAAAAAAAAACTAGAAAAATTTTTCAAATGGCTAAGTTCTTTTAAAATTGTGATCTAAGAATTTTTCTTAAATAAGGAAATTAAACAAGCATTTTTTTTTTTAAATTAAGTCTCAATTTTTTTAAATTGAATTTTTACTGTTAAGAAAAGTGGGGGGGGGGGGGGTTGCGATTTGCATATTTCTGCTGACAAGGGGGAGGAAAGGTCAAAAATTGATAAAACATTCTTACGTAATATTTGAACAGCCCCTTTTCAGAAGGGGCATATTTATGGGGCATGTCCCATTCCTCCCTCTACACGTTGCTTCTAAAAAATAACTTGTCACATAAACCATGCTGGTTTTAGGCTTAATTAAATTGCAGATAAGCATACAATATATACTTAAGATTAGAATGATAATATATTACGTTAGTTTTACAAATTACATAAATAAAGAAACAAAACTAAAAATAGATTAGAAACTTACTTTGGAGGTGAGAAATTTAACTTTTTTCAACTATTAACTGAAACTTCCTGCTGGATAAAATGCAAGTATGAAACAAAGAGAAGCTATAAACAGGCCTTCTAGTGGTCAAACTAACAATAAAATAAAGTGATTTATTTTGCCATAATTTTAGCTGTCCTACTCCTCCCACTGTCCCATTCCTCCCTCCTCTCCCCTAATGATTGTTAAGATAAATTGTATGAACTGCTACCGAAAATTTCATTCATATTTAAAATCAGCACAAAATATACTAAAAATGTGGGTGTTAAAAATATTATGCTACATCAATTTTTTTAAAGTGCTTTTTTCCGTAATAAGCAATAACTGTAAAAAAAAACATGCTACTGTTTCTAAACACACATTCAGTTGCTTAAAATTGTTAAATTTCTCAATTTTGTAGAAAGAAAGGTTAAATTAATTGAATCGTTTATTTTAGAAACAAGTCAAACGTCAAGTTTTCTAATTTTAGGAAAAAAGCCATATTATCATACTAACCTGTTTGTGTTTCTTTGGCGTAAAGACTGTTTTTTGAAATAAACAGTTCAATCAAGCAAATGCTATACTTGTTCGTAGTTTTCTAATCTTTTAACTTCTATTTTAAAAAAATTCATCTTTTGCAGATGATCCTTACTATTGCGGGCTGAGCGCCCGGGTTCCTAAATTTGGTCGCAAGCCACCGCCCCAAGGAATGTTGCCTGGGCTGCATGCGCCCCTCAGGAAGGCCCACAGCGGAAGCTACCTCAGCCTCATACGCCCCTCCTACGATTCTGGACTCGGTGAGTATCCAGTGTACCTAAGTTACGAAAGTAGATTCGGAGGCACTTTTTACTTCCTTTTACAAAAAAGGAAGTATTGTATTCGCGAAAAAATTTTCACTCAAAAATCGCCCTTAATTTCCATTTTGCTCACCCCCAAATGAATGTTGAGTTTTTTTTTTCGATTCGACCACATGCGGAAAAGTGCCTAAGAATGTATAGACACGCGAAATATCCATTTTGACCATCACCGAGGTAATTACAACGACTTTTCTCGTGACGTCTGTATGTATGTGCGTATGTGCGTATGTATCTCGCATAACTCAAAAATGGTATGTCCTAGAAAGTTGAAATTTGGTACATAGACTCGTAGTGGGGTCTAGTTGTGCACCTCCTATTTTGGTTGCATTCGGGTGTTTCTAAAGGGGTATTTTGCACCTTTTTGGGGGGAAATCATTGTTAATTTTGATGCAAACTCAAGTGGTGTTATAATTTGGCGGTCACTTGGCGATATATCGCCAGTCTTTTGGTTGCCAAGTTTTGTCGCCAACTTGGCGAAAAATTTGGCGATTTTTTTTTTTTTTTAAATCTGCTTTCAATGTGGCCATTGCTAGTGATATTTAAAGAGTTAGAGAAAGAATCCCATTAAAATTGCAATAATAGGGAAATAGCATTAAATTGGTGTAAAAGGAAGTCATGTGATGCACACATCAGCTCGTTTTACTTCCTTTTACAAAAAAGGAAGTATATAGTATTCGCGAAAAAAATTTCACTCAAAAATCGGCCTTAATTTCCATTTTTGCTCACCCCCGAATGAATGGTGAGTTTTTTTTTTCAACCCGACCACACGCGGATAAGTGCCTAAGAACGTATAAACACTCGAAATATCCATTTTGACATTCCCCGAGTTAATTATAAGATAAGATAAAATTTATTAACAAACAAAATACACATACATAACAGTAAGCAAAATTAAAAAAGTAAAGTTAAAAAACTTACAAATTATAAAACATAAATTACAAACTTCATAACAAAACATTAAGAAAATCTTGACTATAGTTCAACACGAGTTAGTAGTAAATTCAACACTAAAGAGCGCCAAAGGCACTGTCCGCAGTGTTTTTTAATTGGTTTAGTATGGAGTACAAACACAAATATGTATTAACAGAAATATTTACAAATTAATTTTACACAAGTAGTAAAAATTTTACACAGAACAATTATTGGACTGTTTGACTCCAGAAAAAAAAAAAACACAATAACTCGCATTGAAACATTCAATGGTATAAAAATTACAATACAAAATCCCCCCCCGGTTGGCAAGTCAGTATATTTTATCAGCTAAAAGTAAATTGTTGATAGAATGTCATTATTTTGTATATATTCATTGACCCCTTGTTTATATTTTTTAAAGTTCTTCTCATTCTTAACATCTTCCGTTAGTTCATTAAACAGCCGCGGTGCCAAGTAAAAGAATTACAACGACTTTTCTCGTGACATCCGTATGTACGTATGTGCGGATGTGTGTATGTTCAGATATGCGTATGTGCGTATGTATGTCGCATAACTCAAGAACGGGATGTCCTAGAAAGTTGAAATTTGGTACGCAGACTCCTAGTGGGGGTCTAGTTGTGCACCTCCTCTTTTGGTTGCATTCGGGTGTTCCTAAAGGGTTCTTTTGCCCCTTTTTTGGGGGGGAGTCATTGTTAATTTCGATGTAAACTCAAGTTGTTATAATTTGGCGGACACTTGGCGATATATCGAAAGTCTTTTGCTCGCCAAGTGTTGTCGCCAACTTGGTGACAAATTTGGCGATTTTTTTTTAAAAATTTGGTTTCAATTTGGCCACTGTTGGTGATATTTAGAGAGTAAACTATTGAATCACATTAAAATTGCCAATAATGGGAAAATGACATTAAAATTGGAGTAAAAGGAAGTCATGTGATGCACACATCAGCTCGTTTTTCTTTGCTTTCCCGACGGTTGGATTATTTTGTGCATTTAAAATTAGTTCCATAGAAATGAAAATACTTCTGCCAAACGTATTACATTTTAACATCAAACAGGAGCAAGGGCGGATCCAGAAGTGTTTCAATGAGGGGGAGATTAATTTTTTTACTTACCTCTTACTACGTATCTGACTTTTTTTCATGCTTGAGGGGGGGGGGGGATTCCATAGCATTTCACCAAAAACAGCTAAAATATTAAGATTTAGCCAAGTCGGTCCCCGAACTTTTCCGTTGAAACCGGCATTCTAAAATATCATTTTTTAACTTCAATTTCGTAATAATTCCGGGGGAATTTTTCGAAATCCCTTCCCCTGATGTAACTGAAGTTGTCTAAAACTGCTTTTCGGAATTTGAGTTTTAAAAATTACCAGAGGAAAGTCACTAAACCCCTCAGAGGAAAGTCACTATTTGCCCAAACACTACCTGATCTATCTAAAATCACGTCTTTAAAACATACATTTTTCAAACTATCCGGGGGTAGGCCTCTCAGACTTTTCCTCCTAACAATGCCAAAGTTTGTCTGAAATTGTCTTTTCGAAATTTCGATTCCGAAAAGTTTCTAGGAGGTAGATTCGAACCTCATTCCTTTCCGCCATCAAAGATGGCCTACACTTACATTTCAGCACTTCAATTTAGAAAAATTGCCGGTTCAATGTCCCTCAAGGGAGGGGCGATCGCCCCCATTGTCCCTCCCTTATATCCGTCCTTGAGCAGGGGCACCCTTCACTTACATTTTTGGGAGGGCGGGAGTTGTCAATTTTCGGAATGAAATTCTCAATTTTTTCGAAAGATAAATCTAATCATACCAAAATCTAATGAGATGAGACAAAAAGAATTCTTTTTAGAAATTGTATCGGGTGAGTGCAAAAGTTCATGCGGAGTTTGCGAGTAAAAGTCACACAGTGATCAGGCAAACTAAGTTCTTTATTCACTGAATGATATAATCTCCAACGTTGTGTATAAGCTGTTTTCAACGTTCTGGCAGCATATGGAACAGATATGGACGTTCCGATCGTAAAACTTGCGCTCTTTAGATTCGAAGAACGAAGACACGACGTTTTGTAAGGCATCCAAAGAGTAGTTTTTTTTTAACATTTTAATTATTTTTTAATGACCGGAACAAGTGATTATCAGATGGTGTGATATCAGAAGAATACGGTGGATGAGTTAGAACCATAGACTAATAATAAGAGTAGACCGAGCTATGGCAACCCTTTTGCTGCTCATAAACCAAACCATGTGACTGGTGGATATCCTAGCAACAGCGGGCGTTAATCGTAGCAGACGATCAACGCCAGCGGGAAATAAAATAAATAGAATTGATGGAACACGGAAGAATGATCTTTTATGGAGTCCGATTTGTAAATTTGTTATTCTAAGTTGTAAATATTTTGTTAATATAGTGAGTTTTTCGTTTAGATAGTATTGTGCATTTTCTTTAGTCAATTTCAATAACTCTCTAAGCGATAAAAGATGCAAGCGACCAAGAAGAATCAGCAAACAGTAAGATTTTTACCTACAGTTTCAATTTAAGATACCGATTAGTACATTTTTGCGTTAACGCAAAACGTTTACGCCATTTCGTTCACGCCAACGCTGACAGCTCCAAATGAAATAAAAGTTACCGAAAACTGATCAAAAACTATTACTAATGTCAAAATAATGCATAACTAAAAGAAAAACAGTTCAATCTCTGCACCTGGAAGTTTTTTTAATGAAAACACATTGTCTTAAAATACATGTCGAGTGCCAAACTATAGATAATGCTGCCATCTAGCAACCATGCTGCCAAAGTCTTCGCCAAGCCCTTCCACTAGTCACATGATACATCTATGAACCAATTTTCTTCATCAGCAAGAATGAGAAAGCTCGGTCTACTCTTATCATTAGTCTATGGTTAGAACATTTCGTTTCAGACAGTTCAGCTTGCGCAGCGTCTGTCTCGAAACGTGTGGTCTGGCGCTCTCCTGATGAAAGACTACGTCCTTGCGATTTCACAAAATCGGACGTTTATGTTTGAGTTTTCGGTAATGATTCGTTAATTGCTGACAGTACTTGTCCGAATCAATCGTTTGGCCAGCGGGAAGAAGATCAAAATAAATTATGCCCTTGCAATCCCACCAAACACAGAGCGTCATTTTCATCGGGTGCAAACTGGCCTTAGCGATTGCGTCACCTGTATGTTTTCGTGTGTATTTGATCTGAACATTGTTGTACAGGACCCGATTCTCCTTCTCCTGACAATAATCGATACAATAATCGATGCAAAAACGTTTCGCTTTTGAGTCGCCTGTGCCCGAGTTAGGAAACGGCAGCAGAAATGTGCTGGGTTTTGTTCATCTCGTTTAGAAAATGAGGCACCCATATATCGAGCTTCAAATCGAATCCCATTTTTTTTTTTACAATGAAATGCGGTTGATTGGTCTATGTTAAGTTCTGTAGCAACTTCCTCAGGCCCGTGCTGGCCCACCGGGACACCGGCACCCTTTTCCTCAAAGAATGTAAAATTCTATCAAAACTAGTATGAAAGAAAATAGTATAAGAAAAAAAAATTAATTTGAATTCTGAAATTTTGAATTCAAATTATGTTTTTCGCAATCACGAACTGAGACAGGACCCTACTCATTGGAGTTATTGTTTCTAGAAACGGCTCCTGTCCCCCCCAAGCCTGCCTCTCCTCCTTGGCGGTTACGTGTGCATAGTTGTGTGTGTGTGTAGACCTGTGTGTATGCACGTAGGCGTGTGTGAGTGGATGTGTGTGAAGTCGTGTGTGTGTACGTGTGTGAACGTGCGTGTGTGTAGGACATGGACGCCTCCGACCAGGAGAAGCGGATAACTCAAAACCGGAGCAGCCGCGCCGCCAGCAGAGGACGGTGGGCGGTAGTGCTGCAGAGGTTTCTGCTTCAAGTTGAAAAAGGCACGGACACCAAAAACGGTCAAATGAGAACAATAAGCAATCGTGATTGCTCAAAAATTATAAATTTATCGAACAAAAACTCAGCCATAGCGACAAATTAAATATTAAAACCTTGCGATATTCAAGTAGAAAAGTAGGAAAGCGATCTCCTCCGTATAGTGCCCGCATGAGATACTGGTTTTCCAGTTTCAATAAGATATAAAAACTATTTCCTCTGTTGAAATTTGCGAAGTACTCTGAACTAAAGTATGTACAGCATCGTCATCATTGTCTGAAGATCGACTTGAGCGAAGCTCGTCTTCAAGGTTAAACTCTCCTCGGCGAAATTTCGCAAACCATTTTTCCACAGTTCGTTTAGCTGGTGCTTGATCTTGATAAACCTCTTGAAGGTTTTTTTATGGCTTCTGCAACGTTTATTTCCTTCCGAAACTCGTAAAAGCATAACATGCCGTAAATGCATCTTATCGACTCTCATTTTGAAAGTCATCTTTCTCAAAGCAGTTTGTATCCACACAACTTATTTTGTTTGAAATGAAAGCTGCACACTATGTCACCTTTCCAACGAAATGTCTTACATAGATGCTGGTATTAATGATTACACTTCACGCCGCTTCTAGCACCGTCTATTGCACCTCCGCACGAACTTGTGCACTCACCCAATAGTTTAGCAAGGCTGTCTCAAAATTTGCCGAATCGCTAACAAACGAGCTAATGTGTGCATCATATGACTTCCTTTTGCTCCAATTGAATGTCATTTTCTTATTATTGGAAGTTTTAATATGATTCAATAGTTTACTCTCTAAATATCACCAACAGTGGCCAAATTGAAACCAGATTTTAAAAAAAAAATTTAAAAAATCGTCAAATTTGTAGCCAAGTTGGCGACAAAACTTGGTGACCAAAAGGCTGACGATATATCGTCAAGTGTCAGCCAAATTATAACACCACGTGAGTTTACATCGAAATTAACAATGATTTCCCTCCCAAAAGGGGCAAAAGACCCCCTTGGAAGCATACGAATGCAACCAAAAAAGAAAGTGCACAACTAGACCCCACTAGGAGTCTATGTACCAAATTTCAACTTTCTAGGACATTCCGTTCTTGAGTTATGCGACATACATACACACATACGCACGTACATACAGACGTCACGAGAAAACTCGTTGTAATTAACTCGGGGATCGTCAAAATGGATATTTCGGGTGTCTGTACGTTCCTAGGCACTACCACGTGTGGTCAGGTTGAAAAAAAAAAAACTCAACATTCATTTGGGGGTGAGCAAAATGGAAATTAAGGACAATTTTTGGGTGAAATTTTTTTCGCGAATACAATACTTCCTTTTTGTAAAAGGAAGTAAAAATGGGCCGAGAAAGGAAACTTTCTGGGATGTCAAAGTGACCTCACATCGTGGCGCTTTTTTTTTTATTTATTTTGTTGAGATATTACGTAACTTCGCTTAAATGCAATACTCACCGGGAAACATGGTAAATTTTTTTTAAAAAAAGGGTTTTAATTCCTGCAAAAATACATTGTTTTTTAGTATTTGAAACAGTATATATGTTAATAATTTACTTATTTTACACCATACTCCACGTGGATTAGTTCGGGAAACTCAAGTAAAAGTCAGAGAAAATTCAGGGAAAAGACATCGTACATCACATACGTAGTGGTCATCTTGTAATAAACGCGGTTTCTTCAACGAAAATCTTTATTAATTACTTTATCAGAGCATTTTTTCGGAAAACTAAAACGGCACATATATTTTCATATGTCAACGTCAAGTAGCATGTTATCATTTTTACAATCTATTACATTTCAGAATCTGATGGCCATACAGGTTCGAGTGAAGATGATTATTCACGAATCTACGGTCGCCTGCGGACGTCTCCTGCCCACTATGGATACTACCAGCGCAAAGAACTTTACGCCAGTAAATGGCAGTAATGGATGCCAGATATGAGACCTGTAAAAAATGAACTTTGAGCTTGTGAAAAAAAAATCAGATTTATTTTTTATATCTTCGTGCTATGAAACAAAGTGCTGGGTAGCTGAATCTACGAATCTAGTGCGCAGCATTTTTGAGCGGTGAAAGAGTTTATGCCACTTTGATGAAAGAAAACTTAATCTTGGGTATTCTCCCAATATGTGATCTACCGCTCATTTAATCTAGTTACTCAAGGCAGCGTTACTATTGGCGCCACTGAAATCAATAGGGAAGTTTTCGATTTTTCAATTCTATTTTTATATGATAGAGTAACATGTATGAACATCATAGGTGAAAAAATTTTTGCGATACGATAAGTAGTTTTTTTTAAATTAATTTTTAAAGTTCAAGCCCTTGTGACGTCAAATGGCATAGGAAGTGACGTCATGCGCTCTTCCGATAGGAGAGAAACGCTAGCGAACCGGTTCCCATGTCATGAGAGAAACCGAAGAACGTGCATTCGACTTCGAAGACGAAACGTAAAAGGCTTATCTCCTCGCATTTAACTCCTCGCGTTTCTGGAACATTAAACCTCTCATCCTCTCGTAAATATTCCAATATCATCATTGATATTACTTGAGGAAGATTATTTAGATTGTGCTTTAACGAATCCGACCTCCATAGTGTTTCAAAAGGATTATTGAATTTCTAAAAAATAAAAATATCAGCGCGCTCAAAATGTTCCTAGCGAAAACAAGGGATCTTCGGCGGAAGGCTGCCCATTCGCGCCCTGTGACGTAGGCTCGTGACGTTTCAGAAGCTCGCACTTTTGCGCGTGGATTTTTAAAAATTCATTAAAAATCAACCACGGTGTTTTCAAACTCGGCGATGGTGAATTTTTTTGTTTTGAGGGTCAATTAACAATATCCAATAGCCAAAATATGACGCCATCTATTGAGTAGCTAGATTACTTGAGCAATTGATTGCGTATTTGGAGAATAACAATGTTGCTTGTCAAACTCTTTATGTTCAGAAAAATAAAACCTTCTAAACATGTGAAAAGTTGGATGAAACTAACTTTTATAGATATCTTCTTCTTTTTTTTTTTCGTTATTGGTGAGAACGAATGTGTGAGTGTAAAATATTTTATATTTATGTTTACAAAATGTGTGCGAAAAGTTCTGAAAAAGCAAGAAGGCTATCGTTTTATCCTCACTGCCATTTACACTTTTTAAATCAAAAGTCAGTTCTGAACAAATGTTGTTGGTTGTACTCCAGTACCATTCGTTAGAAATAAACTATTACGAAGTGATGTCATGATAGCTTACTTGTTTTTTCATTTTTATACAGAACTTGGTTCGATTTAGGCTGTCCGAATTATGAAGCCAAGCAATATGTTTTTGATACTTGAAATTTTTTACTGAAATATTAAGAGGAAGTAGGCTATATGCTTGTGCTAAATATCCATTCGAATGAAACACAGTAGCATAAAAAAAATGTAAATAGATAAAAAGATAATATTCTACTCTATTTTTCATGCACATTCTTATCGGTCAATAGGTTGTACTCAAAAATTACTCGAAAAGGAGCAAAACTAGAAAAATAACTTGGTTTTCAAGAATTCGTGGTCTAAGTTGAATCAAATATGTGTCCGTAAGAATTTCTAGAACTTTCAGACACATTTTTACATATTAGATTGAGGAACATATTTTCTTTTATATACTCCATTGATAATTCATAAGTATATAAAATCAATGAGCGACTGATGATTATGCTACTGCATCCCCCCCCCCCGCTTTTTAAACTAGAAGAACAAAGTAAAAAACATGAATAGTAATTTCTGATGCTTTATTAACCATAATTTATTTTTGTGTGAATTGCAGAATTCTTTTTTCAATGATGTGATGCAAATAATGTATAGAATATGATGTAAAAAGTGTATTTTACTGCCTTTTTTATGTAAATAGCAAGCAGTGATTTCAGGAAATGATTAGCTATCATCTGAAAAACAATATTAACACAAAAAATTGGAGAGCGAACCTTGTCCTAATATAAGAAAAAACGCCACACTTTTTGTCTTCTAGACAAAACTTTAATGTGTCGTATCTCCATTTTCATACTTTTGACCTTTATAAACTTGAGCTTCTAGTGTCTTTTTTAACACAAATGTTCATGAAACTTGATAATTTGATGTAATTAAAAAATTAGCTACAAAGCATGATTCGTTTAAAAACAAAATCTTAAAAAAAAAAAAAGTCAATTATGCGAATTTGGTTACCGTGACCTTTGAACCTTCCTAGGGTAAAACTAGGGTCAGTGTTGTTTTATTAGTTATATCTAATAAATTACATAAATAAAATATAAAGATATTACAGAAAATATACTGTTTCTTAAAACAGTTTTATGCAAACTTAATAGAAGCACTGAATATGATTATAATTCGTGTAAATTTAATTTCGAAAAACTGATTATGTTTTCTATTGGCATAAAAGTCGATACAAGAAGATTACATTCAGAAGAAATCAAGCAAAAAATAGATAAATAAATAAAGAAATGAAATCAAATGGAGAAAGCTGTCAAAATATGTATTGATATAATTAATTAAAATTTACTTTAAAGAATGGAGTTAAACATTAAAATCAGCGAGAACTTTACCTTCAGAACATTGCAAATGAAGAAGATTGCAATTCTGAAGTATGTGATGGAAATACGACCACAGGGCCACGAAGTAATAGAATTACTCTGTACCCAAACCTTCAGTCAGAAGTTGAAAAGAAATGGCAGCGACGGGATCATGTAAATAATATCGGGTGGAATTTGTGCTATCATCTGAAAAACAATATTCCCACAAAAAAAATTGGAGAGAGAACCTTTTCCATTGTCCTAATATAAGAAAAGACGCCACACTTTTTGTCTTCTAGACAAAACTTTAATGTGTCGTATCTCCATTTTCATACTTTTGACCTTTATAAACTTGAGCTTCTAGTGTCTTTTTTAACACAAATGTTCATGAAACTTGATAATTTGATGTAATTAAAAAATTAGCTACAAAGCATGATTCGTTTAAAAACAAAATCTTAAAAAAAAAAAGTCAATTATGCGAATTTGGTTACCGTGACCTTTGAACCTTCCTAGGGTAAAACTAGGGTCAGTGTTGTTTTATTAGTTATATCTAATGAATTATATAAATAAAATATAAAGATATTACAGAAAATATAATGTTTCTTAAAACAGTTTTATGCAAACTTAATAGAAGCACTAAATATGATTATCATTCGTGTAAATTTAATTTCGAAAAACTGATTATGTTTTCTATTGGCATAAAATTCGGTACAAGAAGATTACATTCAGAAGAAATCAAGCAAAAAAGAGATAAATAAATAAAAAAATGAAATCAAATGGAGAAAGCTGTCAAAATATGTATTGATATAATTAATTAAAATTTACTTTAAAGAATGGAGTTAAAGATTAAAATCAGTGAGAACTTTACCTTCAGAACAAGCACTAACTTGCAAACTAAGAAGATTGCAATTCTGAAGTATGTGATGGAAATACGACCATAGGGCCACGAAGTAATAGAATTACTCTGTACCCAAACCTCCAGTCAGAAATTGAAAAGAAATGGCAGCGACGGGATCATGTAAATAATATCGGGTGGAATTTCGTGCCATTTCTCTGGGACCTTTATTTTCACTAAAATCAATCGAATTCTGTCAATTGTTTTCGCTAACTAGCAACTTTTTGTTTTGTCTTGCTTGAATTCTTAAGAAAAAGAAAACTGTTAAAGGTGATTTTACATTTGTGTTATGTACTTTTATGCAAAATAAAATATATCTTCAACAATTTTTGTTTTCTTCATTTGTCAGTGTCAAATATGTAAATACAGCAACCCCCCGTTACATCAGTCTTTGGGATTATGCAGTCGAGTCTTGACTTCCGTGAGGGATGCGATCCAAGACCTCTCGCGTATAAAGTCAAAATTTCGGATTATGCAGTCGAGTCATGACTTCCGCGAGGGATGCGATCCAAGACCTCTCGCGTATAAAGTCAAAATTTCGGATTATGCAGTCGAGTCATGACTTCCGCGAGGGATGCGATCCAAGACCTCTCGCGTATAAAGTCAAAATTTCGGATTATGCAGTCGAGTCATGACTTCCGCGAGGGATGCGATCCAAGACCTCTCGCATATAAAGTCAAAATTTCGGATTATGCAGTCGAGTCATGACTTCCGCGAGGGATGCGATCCAAGACCTCTCGCATATAAAGTCAAAATTTCGAATTGTGAAAAAAGGTATGAAAACGAACTGTTTATAGACACATCTTATTATTTCAGGCATTTGCGAACACCTCTCAAAACTTTTTGAAACCATTTTTTAACTATACATGGTGAGTTCGATCGAATCTGCCATATGAAAGGGGGTGATAGAAGAGCCCAAGCGGAATATAGAATCACCCATTATCGTGTCCAATCCTTAACCGTAACCGAGTTATGGTAGATACAAGGAAAATGAGTTTAAAAAAAATTCTGAGAAAACGACCGGTTTCTGAGATTCCTGTAGGACCTACAAGGAAAATAAGTACATATATGGAACGAGCAGATTAAATCCTACAAATAACACCTTTTCCATCAAAATAGTCACATTTTACAGCGAGCTACAAGCTATGAAACGTTGGACACACTCAGAATTGAAATGGCGCCAAAGTTTTCAATCGACATTTTCAAAAACAACCGTTTGAGCTACAATCGGTCAAATCTATCAAAAACTGACCCATTTTACTAGCTTTCAGATGATACAACAATAAATCATATTGGGCTTTAAGTTCAGAAGAAATTTAGGCTTTTGTTTGAAACAGTGTAAAAATCTGCATTCGTTGAAAAAGGAAAACCAGCGAAGAGTCGCACACATTTTTCTGTTTTAACCTTTCAGTTTCACGTAAGCATGTTGATTTCCTTGTTTAAGAAAATGATATTCTTGTATCGAAATAATAATTTTTACATTTTATTAAATGAAAAAACATAAGAGATAACAATAAGCAGAAATAAAAAAGCATTACTTTACTTTTCCCGTGCTTTCAACAAATGACAAATCATTAATAAAAAAGTTACTAACATCAATGAGTACGTTTGATCAATCTTTAAAATTTACAATAGATGCTGAAATTGGTCGCCGCCACACCTGATGCATGCTTTCGCCTTTTTGTGAACTGAAACAACCGCTGCTCCTAGTGAAATTTCATTTTTTAGTTTTACTATTGCTCTATCAAACCGGTTGCGCAATTCCTGCAAACTGGGTACTTCTGTTTTGTATACTTCTCATTAGAATCCCCAAAAGAAGTCCACTGGTGTCAGGTCAGGCGATAATGGTGGCTAAGGAATGGCACCCGTAAGACCAATACATTGGAGAGACTATTCAGTTAGAAAATTCCGAACGGCATTTGAAAATGAGCATAGTTACCACCGTGTTGAAAAATGATTTCCGCTCTTTCCGAATCAGGAATAACATCCAGTAAGCCAGGCAAATGATTTTCATGAACTCTAAATATGTGCTTCCTGCATTAAAACATATGCAGACCCATCAAATGATCGCTGATTACGACCAGCCAAACATTTAAACTAAATCGAGTTTGGAACTTGGGGTTAAAAATGGATTTTGTTCAGCAGAGTGATGCCAGCTATGCAAAATTATTATGCCCCCTCGAGTGACTAATAAATCATGTGTTTGCAGTATCACCGTTCTGCCGATGTTGAAGAGTATGTACTGGACCGAGTAGTGGAAAACCCAAGTGTGAGTTTACGCACGATTGCTGGAGAAGGTGGATTTTCACAACCTAAAGTGATGAAAATATTGAACCAATACAATATCGCCCTTATCATTTTGCACTAGTACAACAATTGCGCAACTCACATTTTGAAAACACGGGTAAGATTTTGCAGATGACTACTAGCCCGAGACACTGAAGAACACCATTCTCTAAGTAAGACGTTGTGGACGGATGAGTCGTTGTTCACTAGAGGGGGCATCATAAATTTCAATAACTGGCGTCCATATGCTGAACATAATCTTTTTTTAACCCGAAACTCATCGTTCCAAACTCGATTCAGCATAAATGTTTGGCTTGGCGTAATAGATCATTTGATTGGTCCTTATGTGTTTCGAGGTAACCTAACAGGAAACACATATTTAGAGTTCATTGAACATCATTTGCCTGACTTACTTGATACTATTCCTGTTCCAGAGACAGAGGAAATCACTTTTCAAAACGATGGAGCACATTCCTTAAATGCCGTTCGGCAGTTTCTAACTGAACAGTATCCCCAATGGATTGGTCGTACGGGCCCCATTTCTTGACCACCTAGTTCCCCTGACCTGACGCCAGTGGATTTCTTTGTTTGGGGATTCTTAAAACAAGAAATTTACAAAACAGAAGTAGCCAGTTTGCAGGAATTGAGCGACCGGCTTGATGAAGCAGTAGCGAAACTAAGAAATGATATTTTTCTAAGAGCAACGATTGTTTCCATTCGCAAAGAGCGTGTATCAGGTGTGGGGGAGACCGATTTTAGCAGCTTTTGAAGATTGATTAAATGTGCTCATTGATGTTAGGGTAACTTTTCTAACATTTTTTTTTCCATTGTGAAAAACACGGGAGAGTAATTTCTACTTATTGTTGTCTCTTGTGTTTTTTTTTCACTTAATAAAATGCTAAAATTATTATTTTCATATAAAACTATCATTTTGTTAAACAAAGAAAGCAGCAAGCTTTTGTGAAACAAAAAATTTATAACACAAAAGTGCGACTCTTTGCTGGTTTTCCTTTTTCAACGAATGCAGATTTTCAGTTTCAAACAAAAGCCTGAATTTCTGCTGAACTTGAAGCCCCAAATGATTTGTTGTTGTATCATCTGAAAGTTAGTAAAATGGGCCAGTTTTTTTGGTAGATTTGACCGCTTGTAGCTCATACGGCTGTTTTTGAAAATGTCGCTTGAAACCTTTGGCGCCATTTCAATTCTGAGTGTGTCCAACGTTTCAAAGCTTGTAGCTCGCTGTAAAATGCTACTATCTTGATGGGAAAGGTGTCATTTCGTAGGATTTAATCTGTTCTTTCCAAATATGTATTTATTTTCCTTGTAGGTCGTACAGGAATCTCAGAAATCGGTCGTTTTCTCGGAATTTCGTTTTTTTTAAAGTCATTTTCTTTATATTTACCATAACTCGGTTATGGTTAAGGATTGGACATAATAATGGGTGGCTCCATACTCCGCTTGGACTCTTCTATCACCCCCTTTCGTTTGGCAGATTCGATCGAACTCAACCTGTATATTCCTATTTCTTACACAAAGAAGCGAATTTGCAAAAACAAATACAAGAGACAATACGTAAGACAGCATAAGTAATAACAAATGAATTTATTGTAAATAAAAAAGCATCAAATATCACTACATAATTGGATCTTTTAAGATGAAGAGGATATGCACAGATGTGAAACTGAAAATATACATAATATTTACACTCGTAGATGAACGCACAGCGAGAAACTTTGCACGAATGCCATCAGCGAATTGTGTCACGGAGAAGCTTCAAAAGACAAGTTCAGTTTTACAGAGTTTCTGTCAACAATTTATAGATTCTTTTACATAAAATGGGTTGAAACATTAAGTAGAATCAATATGCATTAAGTTTATAATGATAAAATTTGATCTTTAAGGTAATAAATTAAACATTGAAAAGCACAACTATAAATGAAGATCAGAAAGACATGGTTGTTCTTAAACTGAACCATACACACAAAATGAAAATTAAAGTAATGTTTTTTAAATTTAAAAAAAGAATATATTTTTGTCTTATTTGCATTTTTCTAAGAAGTCAATTACTTAGTATATATATATTTATATATACACACAGTTGAATTCTCGGGCATACTAGGAAGATTGGAATAATATCGTTATTTAGTTATTCGAAGTAAAATTTATGATTGTTAAAAATTACAAAAATAAACTAAGCATCATAAAATACATTTCCTTCTGGAAATAGTACATAGAGATAATCCATGAAAGTTCAATTTGATGTTCACAAACCTTGACAAATAATCTTTTTATTAATGCCTATTTAAATGTTTAACAATGGTAATTTGAATATGATTAAACTTTAAGACATTTTTCAAAAAATAAATAAATAAAATAAAAATTATTATTTGAAAAAAACCCATATTTTAAATTTTAGTTTGATTACTACCTGTAGTGCATCTCAAACTATACACGGTCTAAATGAAACACTAAGATTCTTGAAAGGTTATGAGGGGGAAAAAACAAACCATACTTCAAAATTGCTCTTAGTTCAGAGCTAACTATGACACAATCAACCTAACTATAATCTTTTATTCATAAGCAATGGATCGAAAAGAACAAAATCATTGGAGAACTACTTAAAGGAAACAAATACAAAACAACTAAAATTCATTCCTTGTACGGTACTCCTTATTTTTGGGCTGTTAACTTATGACTACTATGTCAACTATTTTCATTCTTTATCAGAGGAATTTAAAGAGGAAAAAATATGTGCCTTTATGCAGGGGTGCCCAGCTAGGACGGGGGACGGGGGGGGGGTCATGGTGCAGACTGCAACATTGAATTTTATTGAAGAAGAGAAGCGGGGGTATTTTAGGGGTATTTTCGCTTGGGAGGGGGGCTCTTGCTCTTGGGGGGATCTTTGCAATACTTAGGAGAGGGTGCACCCTTAATCTGAGGGGGGGGGGGCATCGCTGCTATATAAGCAAAATAAGATAGATGAAGGATCAAAAAAGAAAAAAAAAGCTCATCCAGAACTAAACAAACCTTCTTTCCCGGGGAAAGCATAAATAAGGACTGGTTATTACGAGTGTCGAACTATTAGTGTCCAAAAAGAGGAGTACAGGTAGGGATTTATTTCTAGAGGAAACAAAGCCAAATAATATGAGAACTTTAAAAGTTTAAGTTTGAAAATATTAAAACCTTTTTTCACAGTGAGTAGATTTAAATTTGTTTTGGGAAGGGTCAGGGCTTCTGTGGCACTCCCCTCAAACGAAATACACTTTTGATTTCAATTATATTGTTTCACAAATTATTTCTCACTAGATTAAAAAAACTATTAGCAAAATCTAACAGCATTTATTTTTTCACGAAAAGAAAACTATTAATCATTGTGAAAACAACATCAAACTCATTTTCTGAATTTGTTGGGTAATTTGTAAGTCTCAAGCACAATATTTCCGTATACATAACATGAATATAAAAAGAGTAAAAAATAAAAACAAGTAAATAAAACTAAACAATAAGTAAAATCTTGAATTGTAACTAAAATGTCACTCATACAACAAATTAAAATCAATTATATAAAATTAAAGAAATAAGAAACAACAGAACAAAATACTTAAACAGTCTTCTTACTACAGATATAAAGTTAACTATATATCAGAGTAAACTAAACAATAATTTTTTCAACATAAATGCTTGATTAAACAAGGCAAAATCATTGCAGAACTTCCTTGCCAATATCCAATGCCAACAAAAGTGTTAACCAGTGTATTAACTAGTCAATAAACAAAGAAGTAGAATTCATTTTATTTAATAGGTGATTTTCTTTTTAAACTGGCTTATTTAATATAAAGTATTATAATTATTATTAAAATTAAGACTAAAGTACACCTTTTACATTGTAATACATTTCATTTTTATTAAATTATTTATTTAGGAGGAAAGTTAAAATGATTTTATTATTTAGAGCTCCACAGCTGAGCAGGAGATCTTAAGGTTAGCAATCGACTGGTCGATCTCGAGCCCGTTTTTAGTCAATCACGGCAATATTTTGAATTTTTCTTCCAGTCAGAGTGCCATGGAAAACATAATTCTCTGGATCAAAATCAAGTTAAATCAGAGCATTGGAGTTGATCATTTATTTCTCCAACTCTGCAGCCCTGGGTTTAAAATAAATCCATAGTTATTTGAAAAACTTCCAAACCTTTAATGCTTACTGGAATTTTTATTGTCATCATTTTATCAATTTTAAAGCAAGCAATAATAGTTGTTTGAAAATATTTCGATGTAAGTTAATAGTGTTCACACATAACATTATTTTATCAATTTAAAACAACTTTTCAATAACTATCAAAGTATGTTTTAACCTACAATTTGTAATCAGCACAGTCTCGACTGTGTGTGTGCAACATAGCCGTTTAAATCAATATACAGGGTGTTTCAAAATGAATAGCGGGGTTTTAACATGTTATAATATTTATTACACCAAACTTACACCCACAAATGATAAATCAAATAAAAGAGAAACTCAAACAGTTTTGTTTGTTGGCATCAGTGCGCATGCGCGTGGAATGTTTCTGTACTTCTTATCTGGATACGTTACAGCTATGGCTCTTCCCTCAACTGACACAAGATGAACCAGAAAACTTCATCTTTCAGCAAGATGGTGCGCCGCCTCACTGGCATAATGAGGTACGCGATTGGCTTAACCTAACTGTACCCGACCGCTGGATTGGCCGTAAGGGAGCTAATGACAGGGCTTGTTTCCCATGCCCTCCACAGTCACCCCATCTAACGCCGTGTGATTTCTATCTTTGGGGGTTTATTAAGGACCGTGAGTATGTACCTCCACTGCCAGCCGACCTTCCCGAATTAAGGAACAGGATTAAAATGGCTGTTGCAGCAATGACTAATGAGACACTCATCAAAGTTTGGGAAGAACTCGCATATCGTCTTGACATGTGACGAGTGATGAATGGTGCTCACATTGAACACTTGTAGGCTATTATGTGAAACTGTTTGAGTTTCTCTTTCATTTGGTATATCACTTGTGGCTGTAAGTTTGGTGTAATAAATAATATAACGTGTTAAAACCCCGCTGTTCATTTTGAAACACCCTGTAGTGTATACATCACCTCCGACTCACAGCTTTCCAGTAGATTTTAGTGTTCACCAAACTTAAAAAGTCGATCTTCAGTCAATTTACGTGTCCCAAGGTTGATTTAAGGTTAACTAGTCTCAAATATTAGACCATCAGCCACATACAGTCCGCCTAGCTTCATGGGCGACTCCTTCAGTATGAAACAACTCTTAACAGCATAACAAATATTCATAGTCCTAAAGGGTACTAAACACAACACCTCTACAAAAGGAATTTTAAAAATCTAAGTTTTAACAACTACCAATTCATTACTACAATGAGTTTAAGGTCTGAAGACTTGAATATCATTATTTACAAATATTTCATAACTTATTGTGAGATCAATACTGTTGATTAACAATTATTTACACTCTCATACAACAAAACTTCTGAGTCAGCAAGAACGAGAGAAACTTGAACGAGAAAACAATAACGGTAATAATTAGCAGAGATCCTTCGACATAACACAGGGTTGATTGTGAGTTCATCAAAAAATACCTGAAAGTTTCAAAGCGAGAACCGGGGGGGGGGGGGTAATCTTTGGCCCCTATTACTTAAGTGCACCTATGCCATAGTATTAAATAGTTCAATAGTCAGAGTCGAAATAGTGTGTGTACATTTGATTAAAATTTTAATGGGTTACAAAGTTACTTTTGAGCTGGTGTTATACAAAATTATCTTGACATTTGTCCATCTTAAGGGATAGGTGTCCATCTTAAGGCTCTTGCAGGTATATTTGATGAGTATTATATAATTTTTAAAAAATTTGCGGAGGTAGGGAGATAAAAGCATAACAAAAAAAAACATAATTTCGGTATTTTCGGACATAAAAACACCGGAAATACGTCCGAAAGTACCGGAAATTCGGTAAAATACCGGAACACAATCACTCCTGATAACAGGAAATGCTGGTTATAAACTAACTTATAGTAGCCTACTTGTGAATTACAGCAGTATTCTCTCAAATGGCTAGCTGTCAGTTCACATTGAGAGAAATGACACAAAGCATTGCTTTTGTAGAAAAATAGGTAGAATAAGGTGTGTCATGGAGAAAGATTTGGGAGACAAATAAATAAATAAATAAATAAATGACATAAAAATACAGATCTGAAACAGATGAATGAAAAATGTGGATTTGTTTCAAAAAACTATTCACCATCTGACTGTGTATCCCATAATTTTCCTGAGCAAAGTAAAAGCAACCAAATTTAGATCCTGTGATTGCTGCAGGCATGTTTTCCCCTATGTTTATTATTGGACTGAATGTGATCTAGTAGTTAGAACTGCTGTCTTATCACCCATACAACACTGGCTTGATATCCAGCATAGGCAACAAATCTTAAAGGCATCACACTAAAAAGTAGAGTCAGGGAGATAAGCATTCATCATCAGTAAAGAATTCTCTAAAAGTTGCATAATGAAGCACTGCGCAGTTAGACAGTTCAACAGTTCCTTAGTGCCCAGTGTATCATATTTTTTTGCATCTGGTGTTTCGGGTCAAATGGTAATTATCTTTTTTGAATATTCTTGAGAGGCTAGTAGGCTTACTTAGGCACAGGTCAATTGGAATAGCTCTGCTACATATTTAAAAAAAAACATATTTCTTGAAGGATCCATTGTTAAAATTTAAGTTCATACAGGAGTTAACACATTTAAGCATAATTGATTTTCATGAGAAATCTTCCCAGATTTTTTTTCTTTGACAAATAATGTACTCCAAATTTTAATACACTGTTTTCCCTTAAAAATTGCTATTTACTGCCTAAACGTCAGAAGTTAACAAAATCCACTTCTCCTCACATTTTTTTTTTATCGTGATTTCCCTACAGATTTACATAGATCTCAAAAAGGGCCAGAAGGACTTTTGCACAGTCAGAGAGTTAAAATGTTATCCAAGTTCATGTTTTCAAAACACGGTTTATCTAGAAGTTTAGCTTCTTTTTCTCTTCACGTTATTCAAAACTTCTTGCAGAGCTAAAATGCTTTTAAAGAGAATATAATTGATGGGCATTCAACAAAAATTATGTTCGAAATTAAAAATTGCTCAAGAATGCGGACGGTTAAAATTGCAGTTAAATTTATGAGCTCGTACATGCTAATGCATGCACCAAATGATGGGTATGCATTCACAAACTAAAAGGAAAAAATATGCATCATGGAGTGTTGCTAAGGCATCAAAATTCAGCTTATCAAGAGCAAATACAATTTAAAAGCATACATACATACATTACAAATATATATATATATATATATATATATATATATATATATATATATATATATATATATATTTTAAATTGAAGTTATTTCATGTTAAAATAAAAACTGTTTCATAGTTTCACAATAAAGATTTCAAGCAAGTATTTAAAAAAAAAAAAACTTTTGTATATAAAGAGATTTTGATCTTACTTTGACACTTTGACAAAAGAATAAAACAGATATAATTTAATGATGAGATGTATTTTAAATTTGCATGCTTAAAAAGAATTGCTCATGTGAGTTTAAAATAAATAAATAAATAAATACATAAAATAAAATAGGAACAGTTTATACTTAATAAGCTGTGCATTAAATATTAAAAATGATTAAAATCCTTCATTCAAATTGAAAATTTCATTACATAATCATAAATTATAAAACCTCATTTACTTAAAAAAATTTCAAAATATTGATAATGATAACTGAAAAAAATTAAAACATCAACATTTTTTTTTTATGACTGATTACAATTTTCTTGCATGCATACAAATGTGTGAGAACTATACAAGACAAATACAATGAACGAAACAATGATTTGCATTGAAATATTTTTTGTGCTCTATTAGTTGATGAAGAATTTGACATATTGCTGATTTCAAGGAGCTACTGAAACAAATCTTATTAAAAAAATATATTTCCTTAAAATAAAATTTTCATACAATATTTTACACAGAAATATATATGTGTGAATAAATAAAATACATTTTAAATGAATACTCAACGAACTGAAGACCATGTTTTCTGTAGGAGATAATAGCACTCTTATGACAACTGCACTTAAGGAATAACAGAAAAAAATACTGGTGCTTTAACTCTAAATTACGATAATATTAATGGCATAACAACTCTACAAACTTAAACATGCAAACTTTGAAACTACTTAAAGTATTACAGAGCACCGTCATTCATTTTTTTTTTTAATGAAAACCTCAAATCAATTTCTAATTAAAATACTGACATGTAAGAACACACATTGGGACAAAAGCTGCAGACATTTCTGGGTAAAATTTACCATACATTATTTTTATGTAACTGACTTTAGTTTAACCTTTTGTTTTTGACTTAACAAACAGTCAACAGCACTATTCGAGGAAGATTTTAGTTTACTAACATATTTAGTATGCTAATTTACTAGTAATTAATGTATGCTAACATTTTTAACAAAACATTTTTTGCCCTATAACCTCCTCGGTCCCCTTGTATCACATGTGATACATAAGTTCCATAATTTTTTGTGAAGCCTGAACCGCAAAAACAAATTTGGAACAGGTTGTATCACATGGAATACAACTAGAAATACCGCATATAATTTTCTCGTTTGGTCAACAGATGACAGTTCCTGTCCATGATAGGGATTTCAAGTAGAGTCTCAGAATCAAAACAAGATGTCTACACGTCCTCGAAGTAAGTATTTTTTTCTTATTTATATACAAATATTAAACTCTTTTTAAGCTATGCTTTTTCTTTCCGTGTGTACTATTTACTAGTTAACACCAAAAAAATAAAATTTTAATGAAATATTGAAGCATAATGACTTGTTAAATTTGTTTGTATCACATGTGATATATGGGGTCTCAATCACTAATGAACATACTTTTTTAGTCAATTGTGTTTTAATTTTTTGTATTATTTTGGAAGGATTTGCAGAGTGATATAATTATTTCTCAAGTCAAAATCTTTAGTTGAGGTGTTTGGTTTTTATTTTCATCTATTTTTCATGATAATTTTTTTTTTAAATAAGTTTTTTTTTTTTTTTTTTTCAGTGACATATTTGACACCAGATGAAATTTTAGAGCTGATGAATCGTGATGATTCTGGTTTGAGTTCACTGTCAGACGAAGATCATTATCAAAGTGATCATGGAAGTGAGATGGAAGAAGAAGAAAATGATGATCGGGATGTATCTTCTGACTTTTTTGCTCAAGGCATTCCACGAAAATAAAAAATAATGTTACTGTACTACTATGATACTACAAATATGTACCTAAAAATGCCAATAAAGCTTGATTTTCATGTTGGATTTATGAAATGTATGTATTGTGTGATTAAAGACTAATATTTAATTAATTACATTAATCTTGCTTGATACTTGAAAAAATCCTGATTGTAGTGTCTTGGTCCTGATGTATCACATGTGATACCTCCTCCCTAGCTCTTATAAATTAAAAATAATTTTTTTATTGCACTTTTCTACATCATAGTGATCATAACAACTATTTAAGCACCTCTTACAATATATCAAGCTTTTATTTTTCTCTCGGGTCTGAGGAGGTTATAGCTCTTTAAATGAATAGCAATTTTCCCCCGATGATACTTGAATCAACATTGGCAGGCATATCTTATCACATTCAATGCTTTGGGCTAATTCCACGAGCACCTCAAAGATAATTCTCTTAAACTTTATTAACTTGCCACAGGGCGGCTCGCACAGGGGAGGAATGGGGCAAGGGGGGCAACTGCCACCCCACTTCCAAAATTAATGGGGCCTTGCCCCCTTACTTTTTAGAGTAAAAAATGAATAATCGATTGAAAAATGATTTTCTATTGGGTGGATTGATTTCTTTCATGAAAGTAAAAACTAAAAAAATTCTAAATAAATGGACCTTCTCATTGAAATGGAAGGAGAAAAAATTACGGTGGGCCATCGTTCTTGATTTTAATGGTGTATCCCACATTTTTAGCCAGTAATATTAAAAACCAGTAATATAGCCCAATTTTACAAAAAATAAATAAATAAATAAATAAATAAATCAGCTTCCAGACACCCCCCACACTTCCTTTGATCCCCCACTTTTTTTTGAGCACCAGCCGCCTATGGCTCTTGTAAGCAGTTTCAAACTGAACATTCAATTAAAAAGAAAATATTAATTAATTTCATTCATTATTAAAGGCAAAAACATTAAAACAACTGTCATAAACTGAAAGTATAACTTTTGTGTTAAGGAAAAGTTTCATAAGCATATTTTTAGGTTATTCTTAAAAGAAAATACATCCAAAATTTAAAGAAAGAGAAACCAAGTAACCTAGAATACAAACCAATTACTACACATAGTAATTGGTTTGCAGCCTAGGTAGTAACATGGATGCCTCAGTTGCCAAATCGATTAACTCCACTTAAAAAAAAAAATCCTCATTTCTGCTTTAATAGTGCTTAATCAATGCTTAGCATGTGCATTTATATTAAAACTTGTGGTACCCGCACGGCTTTGCCCGTAATAGAAAATTAAAAAGTCATTTGGTTTGCCTATATATTTACAAATAATGGATGGTGAATTTCCTCGCCAATTGGCTTGTGCCCATGTTTCGGTTCCACGTTATGATAATTTCGTAATTTACTCGTCCATCTTATGGTAATTTTGTTTTTAAAATTGGAATAGAAAAAGAATCACATCGAATTTTCAAAAAATCGCTTCGAGGTGCACACCTGCATGCTACAAACTAACTTTGTGCCAAATTTCACGAAAATCAACCGAACGGTCTAGGCGCTATGCGCGTCACAGAGATCCTGACAGACTATCAGCTTTATTATTAGTAAAGATTTTGGTTCAGTACATTTCTGACCATGTGATGGCAGAAAATGTAACACGAGGGCCCATTCACTCCTATGGATAACACTATCTTCTTCGTAACTTTTCTCGACTTTTGGTTTTACGGAGTTAATCGATTTGGCAGGTGAAGCATCCATATATCGGAGTACATATAGAAAAAGCTTCAGTGTTTCAAATTAATTTTACATCAGTTCTAACACATTTTGCACTCAACTGATTTAAAATTCTTTGTTAAACACCGTGTTTTTAATTTCAGTACCCCAATCAGTAATATGGAAAATAATTACAAAATCAGATACAGTAAAACCTGTAAAGTTGACCACCTTTGTAAGTTGACCACCTGTCTAAATTGACCGCTTTTGTCAGGAACGGAATTAGTCCTATCTTATATAATGAAGGAAAACCTCTGTAACTTGACCACCTCTCTATCTTGACCACCTGTCTATATTGACCACTAATATACACCAGCTTTGGTTTGGAGTATTGTAAAAAACCCTTTGTAAGTCGACCACTTGGCAAAAGCATTAGATTGTACTAAAAGTTTAATCAGTTATGCATCAAATAATAAACTAGACATTTAAAAAAAATAAAATTAAAATTAAAAAAACAATGAATATTTATGTTTCTATCGTAAAACTTTGGGCTTATGATAGTCCTAGAAAATGCGCCAAACTTCATTAAGGAGTTATTTTGTTGAAAAGTAGATTACCATTGTTACAAATGTACAAGAAAAAATCAAATAAAGAATTTAAGTCACTTTTGACTTGTTATGAATTTTTAGGAATTGTTAATGTCAAGTAAGTAGTTTTCCATAAGCAATGAGACATTTTTTTTTCTTCGATCGATTTGCAGAAATTTTAAATTTGTATGATAATTTACGCGTCATTCTGGTAAATAATCTCTGAAAATATTTGAAAACATTTTTACTTATTGTTTTAAAGGAATGTTAAACAATGAAAGTGAGTTTAAAGTATTCCAATTAGTTAAAAAATGAATGCATGGGACAATAAATGGCAAAAAAAAAAGTTTTCGTTACTACCCTCTATAAGTTGACCACCTGTCTAAGTTGACCACCAAAGTACTGCACCGCAAGTGGTCAACTTACACAGGTTTCACTGTATCTAGAGCATTTGATTATTTATGCAATTATTAATAACTGAAAATAAGTAATAATTTTAATTTCATTTTTTATTAAATATTCAAACGTGCCTTTGCACACTGCCTTTGCACAATTTTAAAGTTCATTACTACACATTACTTTTCACATTGGTGTGAAAGGTAAAATCAAAATGGCCTCATAACAATTTCACCCATCCAAAGCAGCACAAAATCAGAAGATAAAAAGCAAATGCACAATTAAGTCTCGAAAGAAAAATGGGAGAAAAGCCAAGCAAAATTAAAGGCACTTTTAAACCGAAGAGAAAAGGGCACTTGGCATTAAAACATGCGAGTGAAATAAAATAAGCTCATTTCAAAGGTAACAGCAAAACAAACAAAAGCACATAAAAGAAGTTAAACGAAAAAACATTTGATCTTGAAGAATGCACTATCAAAAGCGAGCGCAACTGCTACTATTTAAAGGAAATAAATTACAAAGGGATCTTTCTCTGGGATTTTTTTTTTCCTTTCAATACCAACCCCTTTTCAATGTGGTAATATAACTGCAAAATACATAGACTAATAATAAGAGTAGACCGAGCTATGGCAACCCTTTTACTGCTCATAAACCAAACCATGTGACTGGTGGATATCCTAGCAACAGCGGGCGTTGATCGTAGCAGACGATCAACGCCAGGGCGAAATAAAATAAATAGAATTGATGGAACACGGAAGAATGATCTTTTATGGAGTCCGATTTGTAAATTTGTTATTCTAAGTTGTAAATATTTTGTTAATATAGCGAGTTTTTCGTTTAGATAGCATTGTGCATTTTCTTTAGTCAATTTCAATAACTCTCCAAGCTATAAAAGATGCAAGCGACCAAGAAGAATCAGCAAACGGTAAGATTTTTACCTACAGTTTCAATTTAAGATACCGATTAGTACATTTTTGCGTTAACGCAAAACGTTTACGCCATTTCGTTCACGCCAACGCTGACAGCTCCAAATGAAATAAAAGTTACCGAAAACTGATCAAAAACTATTACTAATGTCAAAATAATGCATAACTAAAAGAAAAACAGTTCAATCTCTGCACCTGGAAGTTTTTTTTAAATGAAAACACATTGCCTTAAAATACATGTCGAGTGCCAAACTATAGAGAATGCTGCCATCTAGCAACCATGCTGCCAAAGTCTTCGCCAAGCCCTTCCACTAGTCACATGATACATCTATGAACCAATTTTCTTTATCAGCAAGAATGAGAAAGCTCGGTCTACTCTTATTATTAGTCTATGGCAAAATAAGTAATGCAAATGGTTTGAGGAGAAAAAATGGGAGGATGTCAGAGAGAGAGAGGACAAAGAGGTCACACTTTTTGTGGCCTGGGAACATTGTGGGGTGCCTCGTTGAATTCCTCCAGCTCCTCTCCCAGATCAGATTCTGAGGCTAGTTGGAAGTACTGCTCACTTCTTGTGGGCCACAGCAAATGGGCCATTATTGCATAAGCCAAGAAATCTGCACTAGAGGTAATACCTGGAAAAATAAATCAATAGTCACATTATTTCCATAAGTACACAATAACATACTGCAAGAGGATCTAGATCATATTACGGAGTGGGCTGATAAATGGGGTATGGCTGTTAATGTTGGGATAAATGGGGTATGGCTGTTAATGTTGGGAAATGTCAAGTGCTACATTTAGGACATGGAAATAAGTGTACAAGTTATTATTTGCAAGGTTCAGTCACTAGTCAGGCAGACAAAGTTACTGATCTGGGGGTCTTAATAAGTCAGGATTTAAAGTTTAGCCTACAGTGCAGCATTGCTAGTAACAAGGCCAATAAGATGCTTGGGTTTATCAATAGATCTATTTCAAACAAATCTAAAGAAGTTCTTCTGCACTTATATAGAAGTTTGGTAAGACCTCATTTGGAATATGCTGTTCAGTTTTGGTCTCCTTATCTTAAGAAAGACATTAATGTATTGGAAAGGGTTCAAAGGCGGGCTACAAGGCTGATAAATGGACTTTCTCACTTAGACTATGATTCCAGGCTTAGAAGGTTAAAAATGTACAGTCTTGAGCAAAGAAGAGACCGAGGGGACATGATTCAGTTGCTTAAATTTATTAAAATGAAAGATGTTACGGGGCTGAAGTTTAGCACTGAAAATAGAACAAAGGGTCATTGTTTTAAGCTATTTAAATCTCAGGCTAACATGGATATTAGGAAAAATTATTATTATAGCAGGGTAGTGGAACCTTGGAACAGTTTACCGGAAGAGGTGGTAATGAGCAAGGGAGTAGATAGTTTTAAGAGGGCCATTGATCTTCACTAGGAATTATAAATTGACTAGGACCAGTCTAGCTGGGCCCAGAGCCTGTTGCTGGTCGTCACTTTTGTATTTGTATTTGTATAATTATTACTGAGTAATTACAGGGGCCAATCCAGGATTTTTTTCTCGCTACCTATTTTTGTAAAAGTATAGCATCATTCTATTTTTGTGGAAGTTTTTTTTATTAGCATTGTTTTCGTGAAATTTTAGACAACCCTAATTTTTGTAAAAGAAGTAGTGGAACAAGTGAAATTTTAGTTCGAAAAGTGTAAATGTCATCTAGTATTATTTTTAACAGGTTTCGGGGTTTTTTTTGGGGGGGGGGGGGGAGCTAAAAACCTAAGAAGTACGAAAAATACCATCATAATTTCAGCTTAATGGTCTATGTACTGTGTACAATATAGGAAATTATGAGAAAAATGCTTCCTCAAAACAGATGTTTAAAGATTGTGATAACATTGCATAAATACACTTTGGTGAGAAACAGTTAAAAATTAGTTAAAATACTACAAAAAGGTTTCTATTTAAGCGATTGTTCATATAAACCTGTTCATAATTTTATTTTATGAGTATATTTTGTTTTAAACAGAGAAACAAATTTTATATTTTAAAATGCGAATTTTTGTGAAATTTTCGATGTTTTTGTGAAGCTACTGATTTTATTACTTGATTTTTGTGAAAGTACCGATTTCAAAACAAGATTTTTGTGAAGGTACCGAAAAACGGTAGCAAAATCAGCCTATATTGGGCCCAGAGTTATGTCACTTTTTCTCCTATGCATAACTCCTGTATATGTATTATATCTTTTTTTTATGATGAGTACATTTCAGGCAAAGATTGAGGAAGAATAAATAAATAAATTTGTGTTGGGGGAGTAGACAGTACTGTAGTTTTTTTCAAACCAGGTTCATAAGATTTTTGTTTTGGAGGGAGTTTTGCCAAATACTTTTTTCCTTTTCTTTTGAGAAATCTATGTATTTAGATTTCAAACGTACTTTCAGTGGCGCAGCCAGGGGGCAAGTTTTAATCGAAAATCCTCCCCAGAACATAGTTTCTGACTGCTCTACTGTGTATTTTCTATTGATTTTGGTTACAGTGGATTATTTAAATAGGGGGTAGGGTGTTCTTATTAAACAAAACACCAAACTGTTTTATAATAAATAATGTTTGCAATAACTTCCATAAAAATATTAAGTACTGCAGATGAGTTTATATAATTTTTCAACAATACTGATTTCATTTTTCAAATAAAACTGAAATAATAATGAGAAGACTGATAATATTCCCCCACCACTCAGGAGAGAAACTAAATTAAATAAACAATGAATAACATTTTTTGGATGAAAGATTTTGTAGGGGGGCTGAACCCATTAAACCACCCTCTTGGGGATGGGCATCGTTCTACCATCTGTCGCAACCAGCATCTCTTTATTACAACTTTTAACTATAAACCTCAACAGAGCGGTGTCAGGCACAATCAAGGGGCGTAAAGCCAAATTATGCGGGCTGATAGGAGCAATGAATAGACTATTGGACTGGGTCAACCCAATAGGACCTGAACAATCAACGAAAGGGAATCGTATAGGCTACGTAACCAAATCCAGCCACTACAGCGATCGTATAATGGATGGGTAGGCTGGTTGGAGAAAGGCTTTATGAGGGTTATACGTGTGTTCCATTTCTGTTGCATTTAATCTAAAAAAAGCAACATTCAAGAATGTAGCTAGGGCTGTGATTAAAAAGGGCAAACGCCAGTAGGGTAGGGAGTTATCGATCCATGCGAAACAGCTGCCAACGGTTCCAGCAGATAAAATACCTCATATGGAGCTATTTCAAACCCTAATTTACAAGGAGGTTACTACCCCAGGGGTAGAAGTGATCGACTTGTCACATATAGGACATTTTCCACAAAAAATATAGGACAAATATAGGACACATTATATGAATAGTTTTGCTATGAAAAATAAAATAATACATACATATTATTTATTTATTCTTATCAATGATTTTGTTTTAAAAAAAACCTTCAAAAAAAAAAAAATTATAACTTACACCTGAAATGACTTTCCTGTAGTTGAAAGAATAATTTTTGAAAAAAGTGTACTTTGTAGACAAAAAAAAAAAAAAGTGAAATTTATTGATAATTAACACAGCAACTCACAATTTTTGCAGGGATAGAAGTGTCTCAAACATAACTTATATAAATAAATAAAAACCGTCTTTGTATTGAGAACTAACAGGAAATAACCAATGCTTTGTAGCACAAACATAGATATTTTGTTCTATAAAATTCCACGAAAAGAAAAGATTGCAAAAAGACTATTATAACATTCCAAACAGAAAATGCACTGAACACGAAAATATACCCGCGAAAAAAAAAAAAAAAAAAAAAACCACGAAAACAAAACCAAAAAAAAACCACGCTGGAAAACAAACAAACTGCTGTTGCCAAACGCAAAATTCTAAAACCAACTTCAGAATTCGTTCTCGAAACTCCACCCACTACAGTGACGTCATATTGCTGTGGCCAATGAGAGAAGATGCCAGTTGCAGGATTTAGTGAGTTGTGTTTTTTAATTTGAAATTCGTTGCACACGTACTTTCGACGAAAAATCCGAAGTCAGATAATTTGTTTACTGTTGTTTTAAAGAAATAAATTGGATAAAAAACAGGACTATAGGAAATATAGGACATTTTCCAAAAATATAGAAAATATAGGACGATTTTCATACTTTTTTTTGAAAATATAGGAAATATAGGATATATAGGACCACTTCGACCCCCCACACACTCAAACATGCTAATTCATTTACACACTCATATACGCTAATTTATATGCTCCTGGCATTGACGAATACGCACCCAGAAGCAGTTTTGCCCTCCATAGTGCAGAGATCTGCAGCGCTATCAGGGCAACGACGGGCAAATAGACGAACCAAACCAGGATGCCGGCCCCAAAGTGGACGTAAAAGCGCAGCTTGGCTCGATCGTTCTCGTCCAGCATCGTGGATCTCAGCTCGTACAGGAACCACACC
Organism: Uloborus diversus; assembly: GCF_026930045.1. Lineage (NCBI taxonomy): Eukaryota > Metazoa > Arthropoda > Arachnida > Araneae > Uloboridae > Uloborus > Uloborus diversus. The sequence continues at coordinate 18,281,796 of NC_072732.1, read as the reverse complement.
ATGATGGAGAGCCGGAAGATGAGCATCATCCACCCGGGGAATGTCTGGTACTCGTCGATGTCATCGATGACATCCACTTCGGTCTGAAAAAAAAGAGTCCCAATTAGACCGATGTCACAACCCATAGCAGGCCCGTGTCCAGATTTTCATAAAGGGAGGGGTTTTAATCTTACCAGCAGGGTTTAAGCTGGGTTCAAAAGTTCTTTAGCATAAAAGCTAAAATTAAGGGAAAAATGTTAGCAAAATGCTAAAAAAGTTACACATTCTCATAGATTCATGTATGCCGCAGTGTGTTTATCTCCAGTTAAAAATGAAATTCATATTTCATTTGTGACATCTTTGAGGAAATAAGTACAACAGCAATTTTTTTAAAACATGAAATAAAAAAAGAAAACACGATTGGTGTTTAGAACGTTGCAGTCTCCTCCTCCTAATAAAGCAGTTATTGGGGGGACATAATGCTGGATAAGACTAATAGTTATTGAACTTAATTGTAGTTTAAACATCTTAGCTAAGATTTAAAAAAGATAAAGTTGATTATCGCCATGCATGCTTCCTCTCTAGGATCATAACATTTCTTCTTTTTTAAAAAAAAATATTTATTTTTTATTTGAGCAAAAAAGCGAAAATGCATTGCTTTATTTTCGCAATTCGGATAGTGTTTTCGCATTATGCGAAAAATGCGACCGTAGCGGAAACCCTGCTTACCAGTAGGGGGGGGGGGGAGAATTCAACCCCATTACAGCTTTTAGTTTTACGACAAATTGCCGATCCCAGTATGGCGTTTATTCACATGTAAGGACTGCTGTATTCTTGAAGGATACCTCTAGCTGTACAAGTTACCAAAGCATTCCTTCGTTTCACAGATTCGCTTTAATCAAACTTTGCTTGCTTCTTTTTAATTAAATCTGTTTACTATGTAGTATATTGCAATGAGTATTAAAAACTCTTCACAAATTCTTTTATAATGTAGAATGTATATCAGGTTATGTTCTGAAATAATGCTTAATAAACTAAACAAGAAAAAGCTCTTTGCAGATGCAAATTACATAGCCAAACACAATCACTAATGCATCTTCATAGATGTAACATATGCCAAATCCACCAAAAGCTTCTTACAATAAGCAATATTCTTTCTTTGCATTCGTAGATCATTCAGCGGTTCGTCCGCCATACTTTTTCCGAAATATTACATCAGTTTGTAAGGCTTTAGCAGTTGTAAATCGCAAAAAACTTCAGAGAGAAAATTAAAATAAAATAAAAACGCTGAACGCAAACTTTCTCATTAAAGTAAATTTAAGTCAAATATACATTTTCTTCATTTTGCTTATTTTTTCCCCCAAGGGAGGGGTTTAACCCCTAAAACCCTCCCCTTGGACACGGCGCTGACCCATAGTCTATGGTATTTATTGCTGCAGATATCTGATTTAATCCTTAATTAGCAGAGTGTGGCTTGAAAACAAGCAATGTAAAAGGCAAGTTCAAAAAACAACTGACGTTGATTTCCGATGAAGACACGCACACCCAATGCTAAATTTTAATTAATAACCTGCCCTAAAAAGGAAGATAGAAGTTTAAGTTTACAGCAGAGTTGGATAGAATCAATCCTGCTATAAATCACATTCAGAGGGTAATTTTCACACATTCCTCAGCATAAATACATTTGTAGTTATTCTTCTTTGCACTTTTGCAAGCTTTTATTTATTTATTTATTTATTTCTAGACCTATTTATTTATTTATTTTTTTTTAAACCAGAAATTCAGTGTTCCATTTTATGATATCTGTATTCAGTACTGTATCGGGTGAGTGCAAAAGTTTGTGCGGAGTTTGTGAAAGAAAGTCATACAGTGATTAGGGAAGCAAAATTCTTTATTCAATCAATGATATATTCTCTATCATTGTCTATAATCTTCTTCCAATGTTCCGGCAGCATACGGATGCCCCGATCATAAAAACTGAGTGGTTTAGATTCGAAGAACGAAGACACGACGTTTTGTAAGGCATTCAAAGAGTCAAGTTTTTTTCCATTTAAATGATTTTGCAATGACCAGAATAAGTGATAATCCGATGGTGCCATATCAGGAGAATACGGTGGATGAGTTAGGACACCCCATGTAGCGTCTGTCTTGAAACGTGTGGTCTAGCATTATCTTGATGAAAGACTACGCGTTTGCGATTTGACAAACTCGGACGTTTCTGTTTGGTTTCTCGGTTCAGGTAAGTTAATTGGCGACACTACTTGTTTGAATCAATCGTTTGGCCGGCGGGGAGAAACTCAAAATAAATTATACCCTTGCAATCCCACCAAATACAGAGCATCACCTTCATCGGGTGCAAACTGGCCTTTGCCATTGTGTCACCATGTTCACCTGCCTGTTTCCATGTGCGTTTGCGCTGAACGTTGTTGTACAGGACCCATTTTTCATCGCCCGTCACTAATCGATCCAAAAGCGGCTCGTTTTTGAGCCGCCCGAGTAAAGATACGGCAGCAGAAATTCGCTGGATTTTGTTGCTCTCGGTCAACAAATGGGGCACCCATACATCGAGCTTTAAATCAAATCCGATTTTTTTAAACGCTGAAAAGCAGTTGATCGGTCAACGTTAAATGCTGTAGCAACTTTCTCTGTTGAAATTCGCAGAGTATTCTAAATTAAAGAACGCAAAACGTCGTCATCAATGTCGGAAGGTCGACCTGAGCGTGGCTCGTCTTCCAGCTTAAAATCTCCGCAACGAAATTTTGCAAATCATTTTTCCCCAGTTCGTTTAGTTGGTGCTTGATCTTGATGCCGGTGCTTGTCTTGAATGTTTTTTACGGTTGCTGCAACGTTTATTCCCTTCCGAAACTCGTGAAGCATAACATGCCATAAATGCAATTTATCAACACTCATTTTAAACGCAATCTTCCTCGAAGCAGTTTGTATCTGCACAAATTATTTTGATTGGAATGAAAGCTGCACACCTCCCCTTTCCAACGATCTGACTTACGTAGATAGTGGTATTAATGACAACACGTAACGCCCGTTCTAACGCCATCTATTGCAACTCTGCATGAACTATTGCACTCACCCAATAGTTTAAAAAAATATTTGGGGGGAAGTACCATGTTTTATAGGGTAGCTGTGATGGTTGACTGATTTCTGTTAGGTCAAAAAAAAGTCAGTTCATATTACTATCATTATCAGCTTGAGACAATACCTGTGAAAATCCTTGGTTATCAATATTGAAAGATAATGTACAAACAGAACAAAATGCTTTAAATTCATCCTTTTCTGCACGGCATCATGTGCTGATCTTGCATCTGTTTCTGTTTGTTTTTTCCAACCACAAGGAAGATAATTTTGTTTTCTGTGGCATTTTAATAAAACAAATTATTATTTACATTTTTAAAGCAAAAAGTTAGTGACTATATTTAAAAATTATATCAGCAAGAAATAATCCAACTTCACTGAACAGAAACACAAAGCAAAACGGCTCTTCAGACTGGAAGAACAAGCTAATGCCCAGACCACAAAGCAAGATAAACACTATTAAAAAAAAAAAAAAAAAAAAAACATACTGCTTCCCACCTGGCACCAGCCCATTTAGATTGTGCTGTAAACATGTTTTTTGAACCAAGTGTTTATTTTTGGGTTCTAACACAACATGGTGTATTTATTTTATTTCAATAAGCTATGATATTGCCCCCCCCTCCCACCCCTGCAATTTGAGAAGAGAGAAGATTTTCATCACTGGTTTCATTTAATTTCGTTCATTTCTTTTCAAGGGGGGGGGGGGAATCAAAAATATCATATCCTATTCCCCTCTCCTAACTTTTTCTGCAACACCCTGCTGGTCAGCTGTTTATTATATTTTTTATTATTTTATTTTATATCTGTTTTGCAGAAAAGGAATGATAGCAAGAATTATAAAGTATAGATAAAACAAACAGCTTTTTATTGAGCATATGGTAACTGATTCCTCCCTCCCCTCCTTCTCCAGAAAAAAAAAAAAAGCAGCAGCAACAAAGGTTTTTTTTCTTTCTTTCTTTATTAAAGAAAATTTCTTAGGGTCTAACAAGTATATTTGATCCTAAAATACAGGCATACTATCATGAAAAATTTCATTTTTAAGTTGAAATTTCTTTTTTTGAGGAAGTAAGGAATAAACTAATAAAAGTTTTAGGAAAAAACTCAAAATTTTAGGTCAAAATTTGAAATTTTAGGACAACTCCTACCTTTGCATTATATGGCTCAAAAGAACGTGTGAACAGAATACATATTCAAACTTGAAGTAGAATGTTTTGAGAGAACTTTCTAACATACTAACTATTATTAAGAACTCACCATATTCCAAACATAAAGCAGAACTCCGATGCACGTGTAGAGCAACCAAATGCAAAAGAGAACAGGTTTCCAGGTGAGCTCGGTGTGAGTGATGGCCCAACCTTTGGCCAGAAGCAACAGCAGCAACATAAATAAACTCTAAAAGAACAAAGATTTTGTGAATACAACTCAAATGGCTCACTCTAAACAGCAAATCACTTATCCAGCATATAAAATATTTCAAATAATATTGACACATACACAAAGCAACTACAGTGAAACACATTTAAAATGAAAACGCTTAACATGAAAAATCGGTTAACACAAACTGGTATAGTGGTCCGGACTGTATACTGTGCACTTAAATATAAATCTTTTAATATGAAATTCTTTTAAAATTAATGCTTTTTTCGGTCCCTTCAGTTTCGTGTTAAACGTTTTCCACTGTAATTATTTGACATATGAAAGTTGTCCAATGACTGGGAAAAGGAGACAACATCATAACAGAAAAAAAAAAAAAATCATAAAATGAAATAATAAAATACTTCCTTTTCACTCAAATAGAGACTGCAATAAGATATGCAATACAGAACTTGTTCTTCATTGACAACTATTTTCAAAAATAGGACGGGTCAATAATATATTTATATCAATTCTAGTTGCTCGATTCATAAATTAATGGATATTTAACTTTCTAGTTTTAAAGAGCATGCATGTGAATACAAAAGAACTCCAATTATCTGATATCCAACAACCGAATCACTTTGAATTTCAGAAAAAAATATAAGACAGAAACATACTGCAATTTGTGTGTGCAAAATGATGATGCTGTCTATGGCTTTATTGTCCTTCCCTCCATAAAACTGTTGGATATATATCGCTCTCAAAACATTGATACTTTTGATATATTTAGGTTGTTAAATTCTACGTTTTATGGGGGGAGGGGGGGACTGCAAAGCTTATTATATAAGTATTTGCAACAGCGAAAAGAAATAGGCTATCTTGGTGAATAAATATTTCAGCAATTTATTCTAATAATATAGCTACAGCAAGGATCCTCATGCGTTTGTGTCTGAGGGGGGGGGGGGGATCATGAGGCAGATTATACCACATAAACATTTGGAGAAATTACTTTAGAACAATTTAAGTCTTTTTATTAGAGGGGTCTAAATTCTTGAGGGAAAAGGGGACTTAAAAAATTGAGGGGTGCCATCACAGTCAGGTTGAATGGGCACCCCTAGTTACATCACCTGCATATTAAGCTATGCTACAGAGAAACGATATTAACATCTTGAAAAGAAAATATTCCATTAGTTTATTCGAATAAAAATAGTTAAAGCAGGCGTGCACATTGGGGGGGGGGGGGGTCTTGATGCTTAGAATACAATTGAAATTATCAGAGAAGTTATTTTAAAAGGAGTTTAGTCTCCTCAATAAAAGGTTGCATTTTGGGGGAAGTGTGATGAATTTGAGGGGGAGGGGGATTTATGCAAATAATAATAGCAACATATAAGAATAATAACAACCTTTGCAGGGGGGGAGGGAGGTCATGACACAGACAATGCCATTGAATTTTTTAACAGAAAGATTTTAATCCATTAAAAAGATGGTGGCATTTTTCTTTTGTTTGGAGGGGTGTGATAAAATTGAGGGGAGTCACCGCACTTGGGGAGGGAAATTGGCACACGAGCTACATCACATACATTATAAGATCTGCAATACAGAAAATCATCGAACATCTTGATAAGCAAATGTTCCAGCAGTTTAGACAAATAATAATGCCTAGAGCAGGATACTCATTCAGTGGTGGTGGTGGGGGGGGGGGGGGATCTTGAAGTTGACTATGCCGCTGAAATTATCAGGGAACTTATTTTAAAAATAATTTAGTTTCTTAAGAAGGGACTCTTGTTTTTTAGGGGGAACAAAGGGGGTTCAATAAAATTAAAAATGAGGGGGCCATCGCACTTATTAGGGATTGGCAGCCCTGGCATCATGATATATATATTAAGATCTTCAATAGAGAAAAATCTATGGAAATGTTGAAATGTAAATATTCCAGCAATTTATTCTAATGATAAAGCTGGGGTGCCCATTTGAAGAGAGGTAGGGGCATGAGGCTGACAATACCACTGAAACTATCAGAGGAGTTATTTTCACTAGGGGATTTTACTTTTCACTAGTTTGGATTTTACTTTTCACTAGCCTGTTTTTTTTCGGAAGGGGCGGGAGGGGGGATGATGGTCAGTACAATTGAGGGGTGTCGTAGCAGTTGAGGGATGTGCTTCCCTAACTATATTATATGAAAATTGAGATCTGCAATAAAGGGAAGCCATCAGACATTTCGAAAGCTAAATATTAAAGTAGTTTATCCCAACAATAATTGCTAAAGCAGGGATATGCTCATGGGGGGGGGGGGGGGAGGGGCAGAAAAGAATCAGAGATGTTATTTCAAAAGGATTTAGCCTCTTTTTTTGAGGATCCTGTTTTTTTTTGGGGGGGGGGGGAGAGGTTTGGTAAAATTGAGGGGATATAATGCACTCGGGGAGAATTGGCACTCCTAGCTACATGATCTGCAGTCAAGATCATGTAGCTAGAAGATCATGTAGTAGCAGATCAAGAGTCATGATCTGCAAAGTCATCATAAATCTTGATCCGTAAATATTTCAGTAATTTTTTCTAATAATAATAGCTGAAGTAGAAGTGCCCTTCTTTTGGGGGGGGGGGGGGGCATGAGACAGACTTTACCACTGAAATTATTAATGAAGGTGTTTTGAAACAGATTTTAGTCTCTTTAATGAGATGTCAAATTTATTTTCAGGGGGGGGGGGTTAATTGAGGAGGTCATCTTTGGGGGGGGGGGCGCTTTGACATATATCTATGCATATCAAGATCTGCAATTGATAAAAGTCCTTGGCAAGTAGTATTTCTGTAATTTTTTCAATAGTATTCGCCACAACGACTCTACCCCCGCTCATGTGGTGAGGGGGGGGGGGTCACAAGCACAGACCAAATTGTTGAAATTTTACAAAGGGTACTTGAAAATTTTCAAGTCTTTGTGAATCAGACCTCATTATTGAGGAAGAACATTTTTAGTGGGGGGGGGGGGGGAGGAAGGTGCCATGTAAACTTTCGAGGGGAGGGGGGTAACATCCACATTTAAATCATCTGCACATTAAAATTTTCTGCCTTTACATAATTTGCAAAAACCATACAAGTTCAGAAATGCAAGTTTATTCTCCATATTCTACAACAATCGATGTTTCACAGAGATCCGGAAATCTCAATATATGCTGTCCCAATTCTGCAACCTATGTTTGATAAGTCAAAAAACCCCAAGTACGTAAATGTGTAGAACTTTCACAAAGAAACCTATGTCCATTCTAGCTAGAATTTGCATTTATATAATCATTTCAATTCCAATTTTGTTTATTCGTAGAACTTACACAAAAAATATTATGCCTGCACATGCATACAAACTGTCTGGAGACAACAGGGATATCAGAAGTTTCAGTTTGAATTTCGTTCCCCATCAGGGCGCAAGCGATTAACGATTTAAAATTGGTATACGTACTTGAATTTCGTTTCAAGTGGTGTCGTGTGTTATGAACAAAGTCAGTATTTTCTCCCGTAATTCGGGACTTATAAGTTGTATTCGTTCAGCTTATGCGGTCCGACAGGAATGAGTTGTGCTCCCGCTATTGAGATAAATATAACAACAGAAGTAGTCTCATTAGGTTTTTTCTTTTTCTTTTTTTTTAATACAAATATTTCTTTTCTGTATTTTTTGCAAACCTTTTGTTCAGCATAATATCAATGGTTTTACGTTTGACTAGATTTATGAATCGCTTTGATACCTCAATTGGTTAATTTTTAACTGTTTCATAGGGATGCTTTTTTAACCACACACATTCACTTTTCAGGGAGCCAGAGGCCATATAGGGTTGCCATCAAAATTTTACTTGAGAATAGCTGCTATAGTAGACTGAAACTCAAAAATAGTCGTTTAAATAATCTCCTCAGAGGAACAGTTAAGTTGCATTTTGAATCTGTGAAGTTGCTTTTACCAATAACAATAATCTTTTTGGTTTGCTAACTCAAAAACTACATTGCATAACACAAACACACAATACAACATCTTGAAACATCACTACATCTAGTAAATACAAGAAAATCAAAACTTAACTTCTCAGATTTAACTTTTGTTTCAACATTTACTTAGTTCATTTTTAACATTTTTTGATGGAATTACGGTTATGAAAATGTATGTTTCTTTTCACATAAAGTCACGAACATGTTACATGTAACGTCACGTTTGAAGTGTCACAAAGTGAAGAAAAAAAACCCTTCAGATATATATTTTTTTTAATTTTAAGGCAACTTAAACATACTTACTCTGGTTTCAAAAACATAAAGGAGTTATAAATTGAGTTTTGTGTGTGATTGAAACAAATATATATAATTACTGCATAGTTAAAAATTTTGAACATTTAAACTTTGATGACAAAATGGAAAACTTAAGACATTTCTTAAGGTTTTAGTTACATAATCAATAAAACTTTGTTTTTCTGTTGTTAACAATAAGATTTAACTTTTGTTTCTTTTTGTCCCCCCCTTCTTGTAACTTTTCTGCACCTTCTATTCCTTTTGCTATGCTAATTCCGGATAAATCACTCTTCTCAATAGCTGATTTCAGTCATTGATTTGGTTAGCTAATTCTAAGAAAGAATCTGGAGACTCTTGATTGAATTTCTTATCTGTGCGATCACCTCTGCCTTATCTTTTGAGTTGTTCAGTTGATATTGTTTTACATTTAATTTATTCTTCTCTCTGCTGTTTTTTTTTTTTTTTTTTTTTTAAATCATCTTTTTAATTTTTTGTTTTTTAAAGTCTATCAACTTTCTCAGTTCCTCCAGATTATTTTTATATAATTTATGTGCCCATATGCCATTTTTTTAAATAGTTACTTTGTTATTTTTACACGTTGGTATTTTGTCAAAGAGTGTCCTGTAATTGGTCTTCATTTAGCATACGCTTAAACATCTTAGGCTATAAACAAGTAGCCAATTTTCTTCTGTTTTAATTGCCCATGTCTCACTACCAAATAAAATGATTGGTCTAATAAGGGTTTTGTATTGTTTTATTTTTAACAGTGATGAGTTTAGATTTTAAATGGCTCTTTAAATCAAAGAAGCATCTATTTGTCCTCGAAATTCTACAAAATTTATTAGTTAATAAAACCAAAATAAAGTTAATCTAAGGTAGTATACAACCTAACTGATTGTCAAAAATATAAAAATATTTATAAGATGCAAAAGGATTGAAATCTCAAATACGGGAAAAATAATTCGTGATGTATAAGTTAAATGTTGGCATGCTTCCAAAGATTTATTTATTTATTATTTATCAAAATAAAACATAAAATAAGTTTATAAAAGGTTGCGTATGCCAAAATAATTTCCGATTGTCAAAAACATTAAAATGTTTACCAGATGCAAAAGGATTGAAATCTAAAACAGAGGAAGCATTTTTCTCGACACACGTGTTGAGCACATAGTACCCATCGCTCTTTCTTTTTTCTTCGATAAATATCACAAAACATGAAAAAAGCAAAGGAATGCCACTTGCATCCCTTTGCTTCTCACTGTCTCAATTGTTCTTGAAAGATTGAAATTATGGGCAAGGCTCACCTACAAGTGCCGCTTGCTTTTCAAGGAATGTTTACATAATAGAAACTAAGGAGTTCTACTGCATGCAGAATTACATAAGAGATTAACCAGATTTTAAAAAAATTACCTAAAGAAAAATAGATAAAGATTTGTTTACATGAAATACACAGCCAGCTCAGTCAATTCCAGCCGAGGACTGCAGTTTTGGGCTTATTAGCACTGATCAGGCCGCCATAGGAGTGACTGAGCTGGAGGTGGAAAACCTCTTAAGGAAGTCTAGAGTGCCAAAC